>NC_052349.1:93573324-93587993 GCF_009727055.1 Benincasa hispida | reverse complement strand
TTAAGAAAAGTTATGTATCAACGAGTTGGGAATAACGAACGCATTTAAACTTAAGTCTAACGCATGGCCCAGTTGAAGGACGCATCCTGAGAATACAAAAGCACTCGAGTGCTTGGAAACCCAAGACGTCCCTTCAGCTTCACATTTATTATGGACATCAAGCGCCGCCTGACGTCAGCCCACTAATTCTCTCTTAGCCTATAAAAAGATTGAACGCTTCATTTTCCTTCTTCTCCTCATTTCCTCTCGAGCTCTCTGAAAAAAAAGGAAAACCCTAGCCTCTCCATTCCCCCTCATCGCCGATCTATTCCAGCAACTCTCCAGCCACAATGTCGTCTGCATCAAATAGTCAGAACCAAACCGTGAGCTTCGGGAACGACTCACACCTTTCCTCGTCTAATTTCGATTTCACCTCTCCCGAGCCCTAGAGAAACGTCCAAAGCCCTTGTCCAAACCAAACCCACGCACGACGGAGTAACCTCCTTTTCCCAACGGCCGTCTCGGTCCAACCTTCCACAACACCCACAAAACCCCTTCTAAAACCACAAAAGCCCTTGCAACCCTTCCTTCCCAAAACTCTTCAACCAAAACCCAAAAACTCCACTATATCCTAAGCAAAGCCCAAAAACACCTTCGAAATTGAAGCGGTAGCATCCCGGTGCAAATCTACGGCTGTCAATAAGCCCTATAACCAAGCCTGCCAACCACCCCATTTCATTCCTAACCATAACTTCAGTGGGTGGTAATGCAACCCACTTTCCAGCCGTACCTTCATAATGCCCATCACCAGCGTGCGTCCACCACCTCCACTTTCAGTATCTAGCCCTAGCACCAGTTTATCCCTCCAGTCAATCAGACGCCGTCAAGCCCAGCCATTGCATTCATCACTCCATTGTTCAATATCTCCCTGGGTCACCTCATACTCCATCAGGCACCTCATTCCTTAACTCCACCTAGACCCCCCTCCCTAATAGCCTTTGTGTCAGAGCACAACCCTGAAGAGTTGGCCGAATTGGCTCGATGCTGAACAGCAGGAAGTTTGTTTGGTGCTATTTGGTGAGGTATTCTCTCTCTCAGACCCCCCTCTAATAGCCTTGTGTCAGAGCACAACCCTGAGCAGTTAGCATCCGGTCCTGAGGATGCAACGCATGGGAGTTGCTCAAGGCACGACGCACTAGAGAAGGACTTGAAAGACTACCAGCCTGTGAGGCAAGGGCAAAAGAAGACATCTCTCCAAAGGGAATTGGAGAATGAATTGAGAGAGCTAGCAAGGGAAGCCAAAGAACATGCAGCAGGAAAATGCAAGGTAACCGACGTGTTACCTAAGAAGACCTCAGGAAGAAAGCGTTAATTCAGCGATATACTTGTAGAAAAAGGATTCTTTCCCGAACGCCACCCACTGCCAGTATATATAATAGAAATAATAAATGCAATGGGCTGGAGTCAGTTCTGCATTGGGCACACACGTATTTGGCCCAACCTTGTTCGTATGTTCTACACCAGCGAGTTTGACATAGAGAAGAACACAACCTTCGTTGATGGGGTATTAGTGCGCTTCTCAGCCGACAAGATCAACAAAGTGTTCAACATTGAGAGTAATTTGGACGTGGAAGGTAATCGCATCTTGGAGTAGCCAATGCCAAGCCAATTGGAAGATGCATTAAGAACAGTAGCCAAACCTGGAAGCAAGTGGCAAACATCTAGAAATGGAGCAAAGATGCTAGCTTCCAGGAACTTAACCCCAGACGTGAACCTATGGTACTATCTGATCAAAAGAAGCATCATGCCTACAACGCATGATGAAACATTGTCAAAGGAACGCGTCTTGGCTACCTATTGCGTCATGCAGTGCATCCCTTTAGACATTGGAAGAATTATAAGGGATCAGATCAAGGCCATCAATACTAAACCACGAGGGCAACTCTACTTCCCTTGGCTGATCTGTGCACTATGTGAACGTGGGGGCATCCCTCTGGGGGATGATCATGAAGAGATCGATGGTTTGATAGATATAAAGTTAGTAAGGCGTTTACTTCGCGATTCGCCGCATCAACCTGCCTTACCTACCAAAGAAGTGGCAACCAAACCTCGATCATCCAAACGCGCCCCCAAAAGAAGACACATCCAGATTGTTAAACATAGTGATGAAGCTTCAGAGCATGAAGAATATGAAGCAGAGCTTGATCTTACGGGTGAAGAAGCACAACCAATCCTCAACTTTACTCTCTATGACTCACCAATGGCCCCACCCGAAGGGAGTCTTGATCAAACGCATCAAGAACCTACTCAGATAGATCAAGACATCTCTTATTCCTTTCCTTCGCCCCCACCAAGTTCAATTCCCAATTTTGTGCCTCCTCCAACCATCCATGAACCAACTGGGTTAAGATCAAGCAACGTACCAAATTTTGAAGACCCAATTGGAAGAAATGAAGAACCAACACCACCTCAATGCAACGCTGACTTAGAAGAGTTGAAAACTTTCATCAATGATTAGCTCAGACCATTGGTCGCGTCCATCGGAGGTCTTCAGCAATAGAATCAGGTTCTAAGAGATTACCTAAGGCAGCAAACATGAAGGATGCAAGACAAATTCGTTTATACAACACAATACATCAATCAGGTCTTGGTTAGGATGTTTGCTCTGCCTCTATTGCCTGCCCATCTTAGAAACCCTTTGCACTTTATGGATGAAGACCCTGGAGAAGAACACAGAGATGACGCGCCAGCACAATAGAGTTTTGGGGTGTTGGGTTATTTTGTATTTTGATTTAGTTGATGTTCTTTTATATTTGCTTGACTTGTTTGTTTGTTTCATGTGAATCTATGAAAATGAATGATAAGTTTCTATCATTTTATTCCTTGCGTTTGACCTTAGCATACTTTATTTTTGTTCTTTAGATATTTTCTAAGTCTTATGCTTTGCCTGACCTCAATGATATCAACTATATGAAATCTATAAGTATAGAGTAGGCGTTAGGAAAATCAACAAAGCCTTAACTTCTCTAAAAAGACTATGTTTTCTTTCTAACGCGTGCAAGCTTTAAGTCTTAAACTCCTTTCGGACTCTTAAAGCCTTTTTGAAATTTTGTTTCTCTTTTAGCAATGAGGATTTAGCTCATCTCCAAATTTGGGATGAGTATAGCTTATCTCCAAATTTGGGGATGAAGGAAATCCGAGTTAAGACACATCAAACGAGTACATAAAAAAGAAAGGGAACAAAATAAGAAAAATGTTAAATGCAACTCCTCTGTCATTACTTTAAAAGAAAAACCTCAAAATGGCATGAGTTAAGTTGGAACAGGCACTTAGCCGTAGTTGGATGCTCGCATGACACCCGTGGGGGCAAGCCAAAACGAAAGTGGGATATCTGGAACAATGCATGGGTAAGTGAATTCATAATTTTTTTTTTCTTTTTATCCAACATTTACCTTAAAAAGAGCATCTAGCGCATTACTGGTTTAGGGAAAAAAAACTGGAATGTTTTGAGAAACGAAAGGAGTTGTTGATAAAAGGCCTGCTGCATCTGAAACTGAACATTAGTCCTTTTAGAAAAGAGTCAATCTGAGTTACATTTTCCAAACTCTTGTCTCAAACTTATGACTGAATATAATGAGAGGCAAACTCTGCACACCTAAGACAAAGAAGATAACAAAGAATTATTTTGGAATGCTTGAGGACAAGCATTGTTCAAATTTGAGGATGGTGATAACTTGTAGAAAAAATTCCTTTCGGCGGCAGGAAGATACTACTTCAGTCTTCCCATTCATTCCCAGGGCGGCCCTTCTCCCTCTCTCTTTGGCTAGTTACACGATACAAGTTATTTTTGCTCTTAAGTTGGAACAACTAAGGTTTTTAATGATAAATTCTCCTCATTTTTAGAAGAAACGTATGGATTTATTCAAACATTAGCAAACTCATGCAAAAGAAGTTTTATTACTAAATATCGCGGCACTAATGCATTGTATTGCAGGATTTCAACACGAGGATTAACGCTAACGCATTATAGAAGTGTCGCAGGGAAAGCTCTAATGCATGGGCCATGCGTCGGAGGGAATTCAACGCAGAGAAGATTCATTGATCCAGGTTGATTGTGTCACATCACCACTTGCAAGTATGGGCACGAGCAGTAGGCGGCATCTGAAAAGCTTCCGAGAGTCAGGCAGCGTCTAAAAAGCTTTCGAGAGTCAGGCGACTGATCAGGGCATGGACTTTAATGTTGACCAGGGCATGGACTTTAATGTTGCCTATTCACCAAGTGGACATGACCAACGCCTATAAATAGATGAAGTCCCTCCAGAGTTCAGATCATTCGGAGCACATAGAAATTATCAAGATTCTCACTCTCTGTAATTAGCGTAGTCGTAGTTTAAGCTGTGCTGTGGTGCCAAGATGATCAGAAGGGTTGAGAACCACCACTACCGCCGGTCAGGGAGCAGAGGAAGCCAAGCTTGAGAAAGACACTTCATCCAACTCCTATACAAGTGATTGTACACAATAGAATTGAGCCAAAGAGATACAAGAGATTTTACTCTGCGGCTTGACTCAGTTTCTTTCATCTCATTTATCACTTTCATTGTATTTGATTGAATATTGTTTTTGTAAAGAAAATTTGCTTCTTTATAAAATTCATATATTTGATCCATCACATTTTGCCATTGTTTATTTTTTGTTTATGTTGAATGCATTTATACTTTATGCAAAACTTCATTTCAAACGCTTAAGCTGACTTGATCACTTGGTAAAAGCATCTTTAACTTAGATTATTCGAGAGAATAACTACGCTGCATCAAGTAGGATGCCTAGTACAACTAGAGATAGACTTATTGGTGTTTATTGCATTCTATGTTAGACGCATGCATCCTAGAGATAGGTTTTGTATGTTATTTGCATTGAAAAGTGTTGAATAAAGTCTAACGCATAAACAAAAGATAAGCAAATCATCCCATCTCATCCACATCACATTCTGGTTTGTGTACACTCATCTTAGACCGATGCATATCACTTACATTAAACTCCATTCTCGCATGATCCATCACTCACTACTCAACTCTTTTGTATCTTCTTGCATAGGCACAACACTTTAGCGTAAATAACACATTTCTCTTCATATATTTAGGAAAACCCTTACAATAGATACAACGCAATATCTGCGTTTGTTTAACTGAATCCTTGAGTTCGACTCTGGAATTGCTAGGAACCTAAATTAGATTTATACTTGGGTCTGGTTTGGGAAAACTTGAATGTCATTAGAAGGAGTGTTGTGCATTCTGTTGCATCTCTCTAACGCACTAACGCATTAAAATACTTAAATGCATCAAAGCATCAACGCATCACTTATATTTATAACTTATTCTTCCAATTTCTTTTATACAATACACTCCTAGAGCGAATCACGATAGCAACGAACAAACGACACCACCAAAATGGAGCCCTTGGTATTCTCGGAGTGAGAACCCAAAGTGTGGTCTTTGGTGAGTTTGGAGAATGAACTAATCGTGTAGACGATAAAAGGAAGCTATCGTATAGCTAAATGCTTATCGTTTAGAAAAAGCTACACGATCGTGTAGGTTTTACTAAACGATCGTTTAGTAAAAGGTAGATGATCGTTTAGAAAACACGACACACTATACGATCGTTTAAGAAAGCTATGCGACCGTTAAAGAACTAGCGTGCGATCATTTAGGTGCGAGATGTGTGATCGTTTAGGCACTAAGTGACTATCGTAAAGGCTCTTGACAATGCGATCGTTTAACATTTCCACACTGATGCCAAATTTTTCTGAACTTTTCAAACTTTTGCAAAATGAAACAAAATTTCATTTTATTCTTCGGTTACAATAACTGACGCGGCTGCTCCCACTAACGCACGTCCGAGAGAAATTTTAGGCCAATTATCATATAATTAATCAATTAAATAATTAATAAATATAATCATATTATAATTCTTACCTTTAGTTCGATATCACATATCTACTATAGTAATTTCTCCTCTACTTGATAATAAATCATATTATATCTAATTTCATCCAAAATAATGTATCTCATACATTTAGCCAATTTTATATCATATATAATTAACCAGTCCAATTATATCATATATAATCGAACTTCTTCTTGTCAATTTGAACATTTCAAAATTAACCCAAATACTGATTCTTGACTTTATCCAAGCTACCTAAGGGACCTAATGGACTTATGGCTCGAAGCTTCAACGGTCCCGTGAATAGATGACTAAATCTTTAGCCACGAGATCCGCCATCCATTAACTGTCAGGTATTCCACTAAAGACCAACAGTTAAACTCTTCTTACCACATATATATTTCTATGTCCATCAGATATAACCAATCATGAGTACGATGACCCTTTATAGATGCTCGTAAGTACAGCGGGGCCAATCTTACCGTTTTGCCCCTGTAGTTACATCTCACTCCTTAAGTACCACTGATTCCTCTAATGAACAATACAACATAGTCCAACTATGTGTGAACACCTATCGGGCCAAGAGAATGTGTGTGGCGCCACATCGTTCAAGCCCTAGAATCAGCCCTTAAGGGAGCTATCTAACTACTTACCCTACTTCAGGGAAGGAGTGAATTCCATCTTGTGTAGCTGAGTTCCTAGCTCCCAAATCAGACGAATCCCAAAATGGTAGGTTTGAATTGGTGACCTGGCCACTTGCACCCATACAAATCAAAGGACCGCCCTCAATGGCTGAAGTTCCCAACTCACTCAAGATTGAGGTCATCTAACCTATGGTCATCCTAGTGAAGTGAAGTCTCTGTCATGAACGGTGTTATATAACGAGACGTTAACACTTCATGGCTAGGTCTTATACAAACTCTTTGTATAGGACGCCCCCGCTCGCATGTCCCCAACACAAATGATCGGGATCAGACCATCTGTGACAAGTCACAACACTTGTGACCTTCCATAAAGCGGGCCGCATCCGTAGCGTTACTAGGATAAGGTTTCCTTCCTATATCCATATACTACAAACCATTTTGGTTATCACTCAAGACATGATCCACTTGTATGTCACCACATACATGCTTAAGTTACATACAAATAACCAAGGATTTTATGTTTATTGGTTTATGGTAAAGCAAATAAAACATGCAACTGAGCAAAAACAAGATGTGAAGTAAATATCATATATTATGCAACATAAGCGTTCGTACAAACTGTTTACAAACTACAGGACACGAGACTTTAGGGCATCAACCCCAACAGGTGAAAGTGGCCAGATTGCCATCTCAATAAGCCTACTATTTTAAGGATTCTTCTGATTGGGGAGCTGGAAACTCAGCTACACAAGATGGAATTCACTCCTTCGCCAAAACAGGGGTAAGTAGATAAATTACTCCCTTAAAGGCTGATTTTGGGTCTTAAACAATGTGGCACCACACCCTCTCTTGGCCCAAGAGGGGTTTAGTCATAGTGGGACTATGATCTATTGTTCATTGGAAGAATCAGAGGTACTTAAGGAGTTAGGTAACTATAGGGGCAAAACGGTAATTTAGCCCAGTTGTACTTATGAGCAATTTGTGAAGGGTCATCATACTGTTGATCGATTATATCCAATGGACACAGAATAAAACTGTAGTGCGAAGAGTGCAGCTATCGGTCTTTAATGGAGTGCCCGACAGTTAACGAATGATAGATAATGTAATTAATGAATTTAATTAATTATTCATCTATCCTTGGAGCTTCAAGCTATAGGTCCATAAGGTCCCCTTGGTAGCTCAAAAGGATTTAGTTGAGAATCAGTTTTTGAGTTAATTTAAATTGTTCAAATTAATAAGAGTAAATTTAATTATATATGATATATTAATTTGATTCAATTATATATGATATAATTGACATAATGTATTTGATACATTATAATTTAATTTGAGGAATAAATATTTGAATGTGATTCAAAAATATTTTTTATGAATGAGATTCATAGTTGTTAAATTTAATACAAATATGATTTATACTAAATGTCATAAAATAGAGAAAAAGAATTATAGTTTATATTGTATATGATGTAATATTAAAACTATAGGTTATAAATATAGTATGATAAGTTGATTATCATATTTATTTACATTATTTATTATATTTGATAATTAATCTCTTTTTCTCTCTAACCACCTTAGTGGGAGGTTAGTTGGTTTTTATGGTAAAAGGGAATAAATAAAATATGATTTTATTTTTTCCATAATAGAGACTTACACGACTTGAGTCAAGATTACACGATTCAATAGAGCCTATGCGATAGACTTTGTTCTCTAAGCGATTGAAGAATTCTCAATGCGGTAGTGTTATTCTTCCTCAATCCTCTTCCTCCTCCAATCTCCCAAACTCCCTCCTAACCAAAATAGTTAGAGCCCACCACTTTTAGGTTTTCACCCTAAGAATACTGAGGTCATCAAGTGATAGTTTCTTCACATTTTGGTTCATTCTTGTTGCTGTTTGGAGAGTTCGTGATAGTTCGAGAGATTTACGTGAAGAAGAGTTCTTCAAAGGTATAATCATTTGAACCTTGTTTCTTGTTCAAAAGCATGCTGTAATTTTTATTAAGACGTATAATTTGTATGTTTTACTGTAAACATTTGTTTTCAATCGAAATGGAATTTGGACAATCTGCTTCTGCTCATAGATTCTTTGTAAAATGAGTTCCTTCAGACCCTTCACAAATTGCTCATAAGTACAACTGGGTCAAAATTACCATTTTGCCCCTGTAGCTACATCTAACTCCTTAAGTACTACTCATCCCACTAATGAATAATAAATCATAGTCTAACTATGATTAAACCCCTCTCGAGCTAGGGGAGGGTGTGGTGCCACATTTGTTCAAGCCTCGGAATCAGCCCTTAAGGGAGCAATTTATCTACTTACCCTGACATTGGAGAATGAGTGAATTCCTTCTTTTGTAGTTATGTTCCCAGCTCCTCGATTAGAAGAATCCCCAAAATGGTAGGTTTGTTGAGTCAATGATCTGGCCACTCTCACCCATACAAATCAAAGGACATTACAATTACAAACTATAAGACCCTACAAGATTTAGGACATCAACCCCAACAGTCTTTATATCCATCTGATATACTACAAGGTTGTTTAGGGCAGCAAGTGAAAACAACATACAAATTGAGGTGATTCTAGTCACAGGAGAGAAGGTGTCAAAGAAGTCTATGTTTTCTCTTTGTCTGAAACCCTAACTACAAGTCTGGCTTTGTACTTGTCAATTGTTCCATCAGGTTTAAGGTTTTTCCTCAGGATCCATTTGCATTCTATTGTCTTGGAACCAAGGGGTAGATCTACCAAGTACCAAGTCTTATTTGACTCAGGAGAGTCCATTTCATCAGTTATTGCTTCTTGCCATAATAGGCTAGACACCCCTGGTTCTGAAATATGACAAGTTTGATTTCTTGTTCATAAGGACTTCATAGGGTGAAGTTGTGTTTTTAGACTTTGGTATCCTATTAAGTACATAACATACAGTTAGGATAATTTCACCCCACTAATAATATGTAACTCCTAAATTAAGTAAAATAGAAATTATTAGTTTAGATAGAGTTATATTTTTGTAGCTTTTCCATTCATTTCAGGATAATAAGGTGTAGTCTTTTCATGAATTATTCCATGCGAGTTATAGAATTTATTAAACTCATCAGAATCTTATTCAGTTCCCCTATCACTATGAAGTCTTTTACCTTTTTTTTTTTTTTTTTGTTTGTTAAACTCATTTTCTATTTCAGTCACAAACAATTTGAACATGTCAAAAACATCACTTTTATTTTTTAGTAGATATACAAATGAAGTCAGAGTAGTCATCAATAAAAGTAATGAAGCATCTTTTACTATTCCTAGTCAAGACTAAAGGAAATCAGATTCTGAGATTTCCATGAGCAGCGGAAACAAACTATTCCAAATTACAATCATGAATGAACATATATTTACAGTCGATTTCAAACAAGCGATTATATTCAATTCATACAGAGAAATTACAGCATGAAAAACTACAATGCATAGAAAGCAACTCTATGCACATATGAAGATGCGTCTCCATGTTCTGTTGCACGACCGCTCACGATCTCCTTGGTCACGATCTCCTCCGTAACACAAATAGCCTCCACAGCACCACGAATGACCTCCAGAAAACCTCGACGGTGTCAAGTTGAGTATGACACCACCAACAAGGCTACCTTGGTATTCTCAGTGTGAGAATCTAGAGGGTGGGCTCTGTCCGAACTTGGTGTGAGGCAGACGAAGAAGAAAACACCAACCGCGTACACGACTGGGCAAGTAGGACATGACGGAGGCCTATCGTATAGGTCGATGCCCAATCGTTTAGATAAAGCTAAGCGATCGTCTAACAAAAGCTATGCAATCGTTTAGCTTGGTCTGTCGCCTACAGACTCTACACGATCGTTTACCTTGGGTCAGCGATCGTCTAGCAAAACTATGCGATCGTTTAGTAAATACTACACGATCGTTTAACTCTACTCTGCACGATCATTTAGCTCGCCCAGCTGTCATTTAGTAAATCCAAATTTACTTGATGACTTCATGAGTTTCTTTTGCGCGGAGATAAAACTCAAAACTTTCTCTCTCTCTTTTTTTTCTTAAAATAAAACTTCTTTTGAAAATAGGAAAACCATTTTACTTTGAAACTCACGGTTACCATGATTCAATAACCACCCATTACTTTAGTTATTTAAAAAAAAAAAATTAATTATCCGATAATTAATATTAATATAAATATAAATGATAACCAACTTATCATACTATATTTATAACTTATAGTTTTAATATTTCATCTCATGAAACATATAAACCATAGTTCTTTTTCCTATTCCATGGTACTTAATGTAAATCTCATTTACATCAATCCTCCACTAGATGTATCTCATACATCATACCGATTATATCATATATAATCAAAATACCTCTTGTCAATTTGAACATTTCAAATCAACACCAAGAACTAATCCTCAACTGAATCCATTGAGCTACCAAGTGGACCTCATGGACCTATAGCTCGAAACTCTAACGGTACGTGAATAACTGACTAAACTCTTTAGTTACAAGATCCACTATCCGTTAACTGCCAGACACTCCACTAAAGACCGACAACTGAACTCTCCTTACCATAGATATATTGTGTGTCCATCTTAACCAATCAGTAGTGTGACAATCCTTCACAGATCGCTCGTAAGTACAGCTGGACCAATAACTGTTATGCCTCTGTAGTTACATCTGTCTCCTTAAGTACCATTGATCCCTCTAATGAACATAAGTTATAGTCCTACTATGACCGAGTCTTTTCTTCCAAAGAGAAGCTGTGACCATTATGTTCAAGCCCCAGAACTAGCCCTTAAAGGAGCAATCTCTCTATTTATCCCTGCTTCGAGAAAGGAATGAATTCCATATTATGGATTGAGTTCCCAGCTCCCAGATCAGACAAGTTTCCAAAAAGGTAGGCATGTTGAGTTGGCAATTTGGCCACTCTCACCCATACTAATCAAAGGACCGCCTTCAAGGGCAGGAGTTCCCAAAACACTTAGGATTGAGGTCGTGTCACCTATGGTCATTTAGGTGAGATGTAAGTCTCTAGTATCAACGGTGTTATATACAGAGTCTAATCATCTCGTGGTCTAGGTCTTATACAAACTCTTTGTATAGGACACCCCTGTGTACACGTCTCCACATGAATGGTCAGGATCTACCATCTGTAGTAGTTTACAACACTTGCAAACCTCTACAAAGCTTGTCGTATCCATAGTGTCACCATGATCAGGTATCCCACCGTAATCCTTATACTACAGACCTATTTAGGTTATCACTTAAGGCATGATCCACTTGTATATCACATATACATGCTTAAGTTCACATAAGATAACCAAGGAGTTTTGTTTATTGGATATGAGTAAATGCCAGAATTAAATAACACTTATTTTATTCATTGAACAATGTGTATCTTTATAAAACAACGAGACTCCGGGAGAATTAGGACACCAATCCTAACAAAGACATCATCAAGTTCACATAAGTCTAAATGAATCAAATCTAGAGACTCACATTCCCTAAGTACACGAAGTCTTTGTTATTTAGTCTGACTACAATATTCGCATTTATCAAAGTCATTCATGGGTAATTTAGGAATCATTTCCAACCTAATCTTGTTACTAATTATTCATTTATTAACATGACAAAGCCTAGCATACAAAACATTAAAAGAACACATCATATAAGTAAAAGATTGAGCTTTATTCATATCAAGGTTTAGTTTGAACATCCTATCATTTGCATGTCCCTTCCCTACAAATACATTATTTTTAGTGAGGACATATAAGTCAACCCCTAAGGTCTGAGTACAGCCAGCCTTGTTGAGGAGATAGCCCAAGACCATATTCTTCCTTTATGGAGTGTACAAAACTTCCTTCAAAATGACAGTCTTTCCAGATGTAAACTTTAGCTTTATCTTGCCGATTCCAGCAACTATTGTTGAGTGGTGATCTCCCAACAATATATTCCTATCCTTAGTTTTAGAATATGATTTAAGCAAACCATGGTCATGATAGACATGGCGTGAAGTGCAAGTGTCTAGTCACCATCCCTCAGAACCCTCAATCACATTTACTTTTGTGATCATGACAACTAATTCTTCTTCAGTTAGTTCACTTGCAAAGCAGAACAATGCCCGTTCCTACATTTGCTAGCCATATGCCAGGCTTGTTACAATTAAAGTAAAGAAATTATACCATTTCTTCTGGGGGGTTTCTGATTCTTTTGACTCTTCTGGTTGCTGGATCCACGATTCTGAACTTTCATCTTGTTTGCCTTTGGCTTTAGTTTAGGTTTTAGAACAATAAAGGCGGACTTTCTTGGTACGATATTTACTTCCTCCCTCTGGTCCTGCTTTCGGGCTTTCTCCTCAATCCTCAGTCGTGTTATCATACTTTTGAAGGAAAATTCCTTGGTTTTATGACTCAGTGTATTTTTAAAATCCTTCCATATGGAGGATAACTTATCAATAATAACAGCAACTTGAAATTGCTCATTTAGAGGCATACCTTCGCTAATGATTTCATGATCAATCTTCTGCAATTCATGGGATTGAGCCTCCACGGATTTTTCGTCCGTCGTTTAGAACTTCAAATAACGACAGACAATATACTTTTTCGAACCAGCCTCTTCGGTATCGTATTTTTTCTGCAGGACATTCTAGACTTCTTTTGTTATGGTCATCGTGATGTAATAGTCATATAGATCATCAGTCAAACCATTTAAAATAAATTTTTTGCAAAGAAAATCATTTTCTTTCTAAACAACAACATCTTTTAGTTGTTCAGTCAGATCTGTTTGTGGGACAATTGGCTTCTCTATGATGCAAACTTTAGCAACTTTCTTCACAATGAGGAAGAACAACATTGGCTGCATCGTTTGAAGTGTGCCCCTTCGAATCGGAAAAGGGAAGTTGAGATCGATGGACAAAATGTTGTTCTGTGTTGATACAACCATTACGAACAGTGACAGATCGAAATGTCCTAAAATTGTTGGAACGGCTACTCGGCGAAAAGTGACAAGAATGAAAGCTCAGAATTTAACAACTGCAAACAAAGCCTACAAAACAAAAGCCTGTGAATGCCACCAGAAACCGACCCTTTGTGCAAGTAGTTCGGAAAGAATGTCATATTATTCCCGGGATAAAAGAGCCAAGATCAAATCTGTCTCAATCAAAACTGCACCAGAAACCGACGAAAATGCTCACACCCTTCTAAACTATACACAAACAACGTAGAAAAGAAACATGTGATTGAGAAAGAAAACAGAACAAGGGAAGAACAACATTTTTTTTCATGTTTCCTGTGAACCATTTATAGGCCTTGAAGGCCAACGTGCAAAACAGAGTAACGCGCACACATTAACGGGCAAAAAAAGTTAATAATTAAATAAAGGAAAGTAACCAAGTCACGGGCGCGTGCTAACAGACAAAAAAAAGTTAATAATTAATTAAAGGAACTTTTTTTTAAATAATAATAAAAAAATTATTATACACATGCACGATGGTAGCGGCGTATATGGAAAGACCATCAAATCCTCATTCGCCTACCTCCTCACCCCTTTTAAAATTTAGGTACCCTTAGAGCCCAAACCCACGAGAAAGGTAGGGATAAATAAGGAGACCATTTGTAATGTTGAATTTAATTTTGATTCCACGGTTATGCAATTTTAAACAATGTAATTTATTGCATTTAGATATGACATTCATTGACTAAGTTAACATAATAAATATTTTACGCCCTTTATTCATTTGCTTGATCTCTATATTTGTGTTTGTGAAGTTGCTTAGTAGGTTAGGTAAATTGACCTATTGGGTTCCTAAATTTGATAAAAAAAAAAGAAAAGAAAAGAAAAGAAAAATTAGTGACATATATTAAAGTAGTTTTTATTTTCAACAAAGGTCGAGGGACAAACACTACGAGAATTTAAAAGTCGGTTTGATAGGCAATATGATATTTTTTATGCTTTTAAAAAAATTGCAAATATTTGTTTGACAAATATCTTTTTAAATATCGATTTGGGATCTATATAGTGAAAATTTTGAAAATAATAATAATTTTATCTAATTTTGATATGAAGTTTTGAAATGCTTAATTATATTAAAAAATATAATT
>NC_052349.1:93563489-93571843 GCF_009727055.1 Benincasa hispida | reverse complement strand
TTTAATAAATATATTCATATTATAAACTCAATTTTTTTTTGTTAAATAAAAATATATTTAATTATATAAAATTTTAGTATAAATATATCATAAATTAATTAAGGGAAAAAATACATTTTTTGTTTTCGAGCTTTAGATTTAGTTATTTTTAGTCTTTAAGTTTTTAAATTCAACAAATTTTTCTCTACGATTTCAATTAAGTTTCTTTTGGTCTCTCGATCATTTTTATTGTTAATTATTAGAATGTTGACATGACATAAAAAGAAATTTTAAGTAAAAAATTTTATGTCTTTTTCTTCCTTCATCTTTTCCTCTTCCTTCCCTATCTTCTCACCTAAACCCTAAATCTCCACAACCATTCCATGGAACTGTTGGAATTTAGACGACCTTTTGGTAGGATTGATTTCAAAATCACCGATTCATAATTTTCATGTGCATATAAGACGTTCTTTTTAAGTGTAAGATTAATTTACATAATGGTGAAGAAAATTATATTATTGGAATTAAATAAATAATAGCTAGTTTTTATTAATGGGATTAGTTCTTCATATTCTCATTGACACTATTTTCTTTTTCTTATTTAGAAGAACTTCCTAACCATTTTTCTTCCTACATTGATAGATTTTGGAAGAATAATTAGTTTATTGAAGTGATTTCAATTAATTATAAAGTAATAGACTTAAAATAATTATAAAATCACAATAGATCGGTCTAAATTAATTCACTCCACCCAATTTAAAGTATTTTCTATCACTTTCTTACCTTTTTAGAAATATAAAATGTGGCTCTTTCTTATTTCTTTGAGATACAAAAATAATAGATTTTATTTTCTCTATTGAAATTTCTCTCTTTTAAATATTATGCCAAATCTCATTCCTGCGACCCATCATTTATCTCATAAATAGTTGATTTGTGAATATTTCTCATCCAACCTCTAATCATTGTTTTCTAAACCTCGAATTGGATACATTTTCAATAGTTGTCTTTCCATATTTCCAATTATCGTCGTAGATTACCGAGTTCCCTAACTTTATTAGATGCATCTAAAGAAGTGCTCTAAAGAAACATCTCTACTATGATTCGAAGTTCACAGTAAAACCATTTAAGGAAGATTCTCATTAGAAGTTTTTTTCTTCTCTCCTTTAAACACTACCATCATTATTTAAACAAAAACCATGTCAAATAAACCCAACTTTATAAATTTGGAAGTTTCAAGGTTTTTTATTCTTCTCTGTTTTTATTTTATTGTGTTTTTCTTTAAAGAAAAATGGTGGAAATTTTCAAAATCATTAGTCCTTATATTACTTGTGGATGAAGAATATTTATGCAATTAATGTGTACTAAATGTTACCATTTTTTTTTTAAATTAAATTTTACATCATGAGTTCTAATTCATTTCAATTTATTCCAACAGAAAATTTTTCATCCTAGTTTTCAATTCTTTCCATTTTTAGTTTATTTCTGGTTTAATTTTCTCAATTATCGGAAGGTGGATTTTCATTCTAGTTTTCAAATCTTTGCATTTTTTAAAAAAATTTATTTTTGTTAATTTTCTCAATTATTGGATCATTCTTAACGTTCCTTTTAAATCACTGTACACACTTGTTAAATGTGTATGTAAATTATTATATATTTTAAATAAATATAGATGAGAACATTGAAGGACTATTAAAGTCATTCTCATATTATATTAAAAATAGTAATTTTATTTAAGTATTTAAGTATTTTAATATATTGTTACATTAATTATAGAGGTAGGAATTCATTCCTCTTCCTAGTTTTCAAAGTGAAAGACAGTAGTCGTTACTTTTCCATCATCATCATAACAAAACCTTGGAATCATGGACTTGGTCCGATAAGTTTTGGTCATAATATCTCTACCAAGAATTGGCTATTCTCAATGTCTATCTTTCCATATTTTCAGTGATCGTCATTGACATCGAGTTCCCTGGCTTTATCCGATCCACCTCGAGAGTGCTGTCTTGAGGAACATCTCTACCAAGATTTGAAGTTCAACGTAAACCATTTGAAGATTCTTCCATTGGGCCTTACTCTAGCCGACGGGAATGGAAATGTTTGGCATAACATGGAGTTCACTTTTTCTGATTTTGACGAAGAAACAGGTCTCTCCAATCTCTACATCGATCCGATTCTTGAAGAACAAAGGGTTTGATTTCAAGAAACAAAGAGAAAGAAGAAATCCGAGCAGCTGAAATTTCAACTCGCATTTTTACCAATTTTTTGTAGCAATTGAATCGTCAAATGGGTCACATTTCATGGTATTTATGACGTTGCTTTTTTTGAAGCTAATGGTGATCAATTCATGCCGAAGTCTGTAGTGGAGTTCACCATCGTAACTCGATGTTTCCTTGGTACGATCAACGACTAAAGTACATTATTCGTAATTGCAAATACTTACAAATGGCAAACTTGGACTTAAAAACTTGCTAAGTTACTCAATATTGTGAATGACATTACTACCCATCATCTTGCTGATTTTGATAGTTTGTTGATAGCTTCTGCATATGCGAAGATGAAGAAGATGTACGAGTTTTCATCGAAAAATCTCGATGGGTTCTTTGATAAATTTCTTTTCTGTTTTCTATTTTTTTATATTTTTGAGTATTTTCTGGCTAGTTTTGTTAGCATTCTTTTATTTTCTTGTGTTCTTTGTTAGAGGTAATATCCTAACAAATTTAGTATCAAAGAGTTATAAGCAATATAATGAATGAATTTGTTCAAGGTACTACTTATGATAGTCTTCAAAAGCAACATATTATAAATTATTTATAAAGTCAAAAGTAGTATAATGTTTCAGTTAATAACTTTGAAAATAGAAACATGCTAGGATTGAATTTGGCTTACCTTTAATTTTAATCCCATCCATTTATTTCTCTACTTTTTGTTTCATCTCGACCAAAGGAGTGGGTCAAGATAATTGTGCTAAAGAGGGAGATTTTTTTTTTTTTTTTTTTTTTTTTTTTATCAGTGATGATCTTAATAGTATAATTAAATGTAATTATGTTTTGCATAGTTTTCAAATTTGGTACATATCTATATATTGTTAAAACATTTAATTTCAATCTTTTATTGGTTTTAAAAGTTTCATTTGGTAAACTTTTGGTAATTGTAGCCTAATTCTATTCTCCGCCACTACTTTGAACCCAACAACGCCATTGGTTTAAGTGTGTATCCAATTCTCATTTTCATTCATAAGTTTTATTCAAATCATTGATAAAATATAGAAGAATTGATAATTTATCTTAAATAAAAACCCTACCATGTAATCATGCAATTGAGACTACTCTAATTCGTATTGAACACAATCATTAATTCACAATTTAGTTTTGCAAAATATAGCAAAATAGAAAAATAAAAATTTTGATAATTTTTCTTTAAATTCTATTTTAATTCCATAAATTTTATTCAAATCAGTGATAAATACAGAAGGAATTTGATAATTTTTCTTAAATAAAATACTACCATGTAATCATGCAATTAAGACTACTCTGATATGGTATTGAACACAATCATCAATAACACAATTTAGTTTTGCAAATATAGTAAAACAAAAAAATAACCATCGGTAATAAGGATTCAGTAGGGTGCACCGAATATCTCAACCATGTTAGACGTATTTAGCACACCATATTTTACCTCTATTACAATATTTTTTAAATTTATATTGTTACATTAAAAAAAATTAAATATCCCAACTAAAAACAACCACATCACTATAAAACAAATCCCCATTTGGAAAAGAAAAATTGTACTTTACTAAAAAAAAATCGAACAAATGTTCCGGATATTCCAAATAAGGAAAATATTCTAAGACTTTATTTGAGATATTTGCAGAAACACATGTCTTAGAAAAATATAAAGACAACAAAACAAATCTCCAACAGCATTGCTTTCAGAATCTTTCGCATTAGATGTTCTCTTTGTACATTTCTTCAAGTGCTTCAATGAAGCAATAGCTTGAGATATATCCAAATAAAACTTATCTTTGTATTTTGTGAATTTGTAGAGATGTCCAAATTGGTTGAGGGCTTCAAAATATCGCTTTCTAATTATAAATACTCAATCTTTTGGAGCTTCATTCACTTAGAGTTCATAACTCACTATTTATTCAAATGTGATGATTCCATGCCTTGAGATTTCAAATCTTTGATGTTTTTCATTGTTTCAAAATGAAGGACCTGGATTTAAAACTCAGCACATTCATTGTTCATTAATCGGTCTTTTTCTCTTTCAATCTTCTTTACATTTCTTAGGTTTCTCACTTTGCCGCCTATATGCTATGTTGTTCAAAGCCGACACTATTCAGAGAGCTGGTTGTATGTCACCGCTTGAAGTCCCCAAAAATATTGTTGGATCGTAGATCCTTTTAAAAATTTAATTCAGTTTTAACATATTTTTTAAAAAATTAATTATCAACCAAATAAAAGTTCAGATTTCTATATTAAATGCGATCATTTCTAATACAGGATTTTCATCTAAATAAAATTATTTATAAAACACTACTATAGCTAAAAACCAATCAATATTCAATGTAAAAGATTTATATTTAAAGGAACAAATACCTTTTAGTCCCTGATTCTTTAAAATTTAGTGGCAATTGGTCCCTTAGTTTTTAATTAAGCTTAATTTAGTCTCTCAATTATTTTAAAAGTAGATTCAACACCTATAGGGATCCAATCGCACCAATTCTTAAAACTCATAGGAACTTAAAATGTATTTTTCTCTCATTAAATTGTATTTTAGATTTTCATAATTTTTTTAAAATTAAGATATTATTAACAAACTCTATAACAACACAAGTCTTCAATTTCAATTACGTGTGTATATATATATATATATAGTGAGGTTTTTATTAATAAAGAGTGGTTTTCATATTATTATTTCTTTTACCATTTTATTGCACCGTTTTTGTTGGGATGGCAAGCCATATAATTTCCTTTAGTTGAAATTCACTTGTAAACTTTAAAAACCCAAAAGTATTTTTCTTTTCTTATGTCTTCTTATTTTCTCATGGCATATGATATGAAAATCTATTGTGTGCTTCGTGTGAAGTATGCGGCCCAGTGAAGAGAACGAGAGGTAAGTGAATTTAATGAGCTTAAAAGTCAAATATCTGAACTAACCTCTATTGTTCAAGTTTTGGCAACTGAACAGATTTAGGTTTCCTGTGGTCCTGAACGTGAATAGTATCCTCCTTGTGAGATGCCTAGCCAAACTCCATTACCGATGCAATATTCTTCTGCCAATATAGGTATTTCTTTAGAATATTTCGTTAGGAGACGTTCTAACAGCTCTGGTGAGTTTGTGCAGGAACGTTCCTATCATCATCAAGAACCCTTGAGTTTCCAGTAGGATAGCTTCTATTCCGGACATGAAGCTAGTGTTGGGGTTGATGCCCTAAATCTCGTAGGGTCTTGTAGTTTGTAAACACTTATATGAACAAACTATCTGTGATTTATAATATATGATATTTTATTCACATTGTCTATGAAATATTTGATATTTTAGTTGCATTAACCACAAACCAATAAACTAATATCTATGGTTATCGTTGTAACTTAAACATGTATGTGGAGATATACAAGTGGATCGTGTTTAAGTGATAACCTAAACAGTTTGTAGTAAATGGATAAGGTTGGATACCTTATCTTGGTATCACTACGAGTATTGCCCGCTTTGTAGGTGTAACAAATGTTATAAAGTGCTACAAAGGAGTTTATATAAGACCGAACCACAAAATGTTTAGTCTTGTTCTATAACGCCATTCATAATTGAGACTTTCATTTCACTAGGATGACCATAGGTAACAAGACCTTAATCTTGAGTGAGTTATGAACTTCTGCCTATGAGGGCGGTCCTTTGATTTGCATGGGTGAGAGTGGCCAGATCGTCGACTCAACAAGCCTACCATTTTGGGGATTCGTCTAATTGGGGAATTGGGAACTCAACTACACAAGATGGAATTCACTCATTCCCTGAAGCAGGGATAAGTAGATAAATTGCTCCCATAAGGGTTGGTTCTTGGTCTCGAATAATATGATACCACACCCTCTCTTGGCTCGAAAGGGGTTTAGTCATAGTGGGACTATGATATATTGTTCATTAGAGGGATCAGTGGTACTTAAGGAGTTAGATGTAACTACAGGGGCAAAATGGTAATTTTTCCAATTGTACTTACGAGCGATTTGTGAAGGGTCATCGTACTGTTGGTTGGTTATATCCAATAGATATAAAAATATATTTGCAATGCGAAGAATGTCGCTATCGGTCTTTAATGGAGTGCACGACAGTTAATGGATGGTGCATAATGTGATTAAAGAGTTTAATCAGTTATTCACATACTGTTGGAGCTTCAAGCTACAGGTCCATAAGGTCCCCTTGTTAGCTCAATGGATTTAAGTTGAGAATAAGTTTTTTGGAGAATTTTTAATGTTCAAATTAATAAGAGGGAATTTGATTATATATGATATAATTAAATTAATTAAATTATATATGATATAATTGATATAATGTATTTGATATATTATTGTTTGATTNTTACATCATGAGTTCTAATTCATTTCAAATTTATTCCAACAGAAAATTTTCATCCTAGTTTTCAATTCTTTCCATTTTTAGTTTATTTCTGGTTTAATTTTCTCAATTATCGGAAGGTGGATTTTCATTCTAGTTTTCAAATCTTTGCATTTTTTAAAAAAATTTATTTTTGGTTTAATTTTCTCAATTATTGGATCATTCTTAACGTTCCTTTTAAATCACTGTACACACTTGTTAAATGTGTATGTAATTATTATATATTTTAAATAAATATAGATGAGAACATTGAAGGACTATTAAAGTCATTCTCATATTATATAAAAATAGTAATTTTATTTAAGTATTTAAGTATTTTAATATATTGTTACATTAATTATAGAGGTAGGAATTCATTCCTCTTCCTAGTTTTCAAAGTGAAAGACAGTAGTCGTTACTTTTCCATCATCATCATAACAAAACCTTGGAATCATGGACTTGGTCCGATAAGTTTGGTCTCATAATCTCTACCAAGAATTGGCTATTCTCAATGTCTATCTTTCCATATTTTCAGTGATCGTCATTGACATCGAGTTCCCTGGCTTTATCCGATCCACCTCGAGAGGTGCTCTTGAGGAACATCTCTACCAAGATTTGAAGTTCAACGTAAACCATTTGAAGATTCTTCCATTGGGCCTTACTCTAGCCGACGGGAATGGAAATGTTGGCATAACATGGGAGTTCACTTTTTCTGATTTTGACGAAGAAACAGGTCTCTCCAATCCTACATCGATCCGATTCTTGAAGAACAAAGGGTTTGATTTCAAGAAACAAAGAGAAGAAGAAATCCGAGCAGCTGAATTTCAACTCGCATTTTTACCAATTTTTTGTAGCAATTGAATCGTCAAATGGGTCACATTTCATGGTATTTATGACGTTGCTTATTTTTTGAAGCTAATGGTGATCAAATTCATGCCGAAGTCTGTAGTGGAGTTCACCATCGTAACTCGATGTTTCCTTGGTACGATCAACGACCTAAAGTACATTATTCGTAATTGCAAATACTTACTAAATGGCAAACTTGGACTTAAAAAACTTGCTAAGTTACTCAATATTGTGAATGACATTACTACCCATCATCTTGCTGATTTTGATAGTTTGTTGATAGCTTCTGCATATGCGAAGATGAAGAAGATGTACGAGTTTTCATCGAAAAATCTCGATGGGTTCTTTGATAAATGTTCTTTCTGTTTTCTATTTTTTTATATTCTTGAGTATTTCTGGCTAGTTTTGTTAGCATTCTTTTATTTTCTTGTGTTCTTTGTTAGGTAATATCCTAACAAATTAGTATCAAAGAGTTATAAGCAATATAATGAATGAATTTGTGAGGAGAGCACATTGGCGTGGAACCTGTGCTTCGCGGGAGACGTGTTGGAGGAGCCACAGCACAGGCTGGCCCAAGCTCTGGAAATCGGTGAAGGCTCTCGCTGTACTGCAGCATGATGGGGGATTGACCACTTTGGCTAGATGCGGGGAGCGAGTGACATATGACTGGAGCACTACAAAAGGAGAGAGGGCTAACACTTGCGAGAAGTAAGGCATTCACTAAGCAAGTTGGAAAGAAAAGACAGTGTAAAAGGCCAGGGAAGAAGACATTGCTATGTCTTCTTATCTATCTGCTATTGTTATTCTGTATCTCCATTTAATCTTATAGACAATGGAAATCTTAATTCAACTTGTGCTCACTCTCTCTATATCTCGCATAGTAGCTAAATTTTCTGAATGGGTTGGAAGTACTTAGCTAGCAATGACCTGAGAAT
>NC_052349.1:93549535-93556749 GCF_009727055.1 Benincasa hispida | reverse complement strand
TTCAAGGTACTACTTATGATAGTCTTCCAAAGCAACATATTATAAATTTATATTTATAAAGTCAAAAGTAGTATAATGTTTCAGTTAATAACTTTGAAAATAGAAACATGCTAGGATTGTAATTTGGCTATACCTTTAATCTTTTAATCCCATCCATTTATTTCTCTACTTTTTGTTTCATCTCGACCAAAGGAGTGGGTCAAGATAATTGTGCTAAAGAGGAGAATTTTTTTTTTTTTTTTTTTTTTTATCAGTGATGATCTTAATAGTATAATTAAATTGTAATTATTGTTTTGACATAGTTTCAATTTGGTACATATCTATTATTTTAAAACTTTTAATTCAATCTTTTAATGGTTTTAAAAGTTTCATTTGGTTAAACTTTTTGTAATTGTACCTAATTTCTATTCTCCGCCACTACTTTGAACCCAACAGCCATTGTTTAAGTGTGTATCCAATTCTATTTTCATTCCATAAGTTTTATTCAAATCATTGATAAATATAGAAGAATTGATAATTTATCTTAAATAAAAACTAACCATGATATCATGCAATTGAGACTACTCTAATTCGTATTGAACACAATCATTAATTCCACAATTTAGTTTTGCAAAATATAGCAAAATAGAAAAATAAAATTTTGATAATTTTTCTTAAATTCTATTTTAATTCCATAAATTTTATTCAAATCATTGATAAATACAGAAGAATTTGATAATTTTTCTTAAATAAAATACTACATGTAATCATGCAATTAAGACTACTCTGATGGGTATTGAACACAATCATCAATCCACAATTTAGTTTTGCAAATATAGTAAAACAAAAAAATAAAACCATCGGTAATAAGGATTCAGTAGGTGCCCGAATATCTCAACCATGTTAGCACGTATTTAGCACACCATATTTTACCTCTATTACAATATTTTTAAATTTTATATTGTTACATAAAAAAAATTAAAATATCCCAACTAAAAAACACCACATCACTATAAACAAATCCCCATTTGGAAAAGAAAGATTGTACTTTACTAAAAAAAAATCGAACAAATGTCCGGATATTTCCAAATAAGGAAAATATTCTAAGACTTTATTTGAGATATTTGCAGAAACCACTGTCTTAGAAAAATATAAAGACAACAAAACAAATCTCCAACAGCATTGCTTTCAGAATCTTTCGCATTAGATGTTCTCTTTGTACATTCTTCAAGTGCTTCAATGAAGCAATAGCTTGAGATATATCCAAATAAAACTTATCTTGTATTTTGTGATTTGTAGAGATGTCCAAATTGGTTGAGGCTTCAAAATATCGCTTCTTCACTTTATGCGATCATCTTGTCTTATGTATGCATCATTCATCCTTTAGAGATGCTCAGAAGGGTGGTCTAAAGATAGAATCTAGGCTTGGGAAAGTCATATTAGAATATAGGCTCGGGAGAGTCAGATTAGAATCGCATAATTAAGAGATAGAAACTTAGGAATAAGTTCTGTTTGCTATTAACACATCGCATGCACCCTAGAGATAGGATATGATAGTATGTGGTCACTTTGTGTATGTGTGCATCATTCATCAATGCATAGGCGAGAATAGAGGCTTAGGAATAAGTCCTATCAATATTATCATATACATCGCATGCGTCCTAAAAATAGAAATTATGGCATTTACATTGGAAAATGATTTATTGTTTTATGTGTGTAGCATGATCGGATAACTTGAACGCAATCTTAGGAAGTGTTAGCTAAATCCCTTCTCAACCCGTTCACCGCATACTCATTGTACTTCTTGTTTTCATCAACTTTTTACTTGAATTCATCGCATAGGAATTGCACTTAAACAAAATACCAACCAACTTATTTGTTTTTACCACCGCAAAGGAATCAATTTTACTGACACATAGTAACTCAGTAGTCCCTGTGTTCGACCCTGGACTTACCAGGAAACCTAGTGAGATTTATACTTGGGTTTTACTAGGAAAACTTGCATGTACAATGCATAACTCATCACCGCATCTCCATACCATTATTTCATCTCATTTACAACGCATCAAGTTTTTGGCGCCATTGTTGGGGGGACTATGGCAGTACATATTGCGCTAATAGTAACTTTTTTATTTTCTTTGCAACTTTCAACCTCTGTGCACTGTCTCTCCTTTGGTAAGGGAAGAACCAGGTGTCGTATGAGTGAAGGACACATTCTTGCACCCAATTACGACTCAAAAATTGAAAGAACGTTCAGAAGAAGACAGAGAGATAACCGCCGAAAACAAGAAGAAAGAAATCCCACTATGATGGAACAACTGGAAAACAGGGCAGCAAATGCAAATAACATCATGGCAAACCCCATTCTCCTGGCAAACGACTGCAATAGGCCCATCCGGGACTATGCGTCGCCCAACCTCTATGATTTCTCCCCAGGAATCATGTGGCCAGCTCTGGACAGATCGATGTTTGGGATGAAGTCGGTTATGTTGCAGATGATTTAGACGGCCGAACAGTTTGGTGGAAGGCGTGGTGAGGATCCGCACGTCCATCTCCAGAGTTTCATCGAAATTTGCAACACTTTTGTGTTCCCAAACATCTTAGTTGAAGAAATTCGACGAACGTTAGTCCCATTTTCGCTATGCAACCAATTAAGGAAATGGGCCTATTCTTTCGAACCAGGGGAGATAACGTCTTGGGAACAAGTAGTAGAGAAATTCATGAAGAAATACTTTCCCCCTACCAAGAACGCAAGAAGGAGGAAGTTGATTACAAATTTTGAACAAGAAATTGATGAATCGTTCAGCGATGCCTGGACGAGGTTTAAGAGACTGGTGCAAGATTGTCCGCACAATGGCTTACCTGACTGTCTCGAAATGGAAATCTTTTATCAGGGTTTGAACCCTACATCGCAGACAGTTGCCAATGCGGCAGCAGCTGGAGGTTTGCTTGACAAAACGTATAACGAGGCTAAAAATATCCTTGATCGCATTTTGAAGAATCATGAAGATTGGAAGGAAAGTGATCAACGATTAAAAATTTGAGAAGGCGATGCAAACAATGGGGCCATCGCATCCCTACAAAATTAAATGAATGCGATGATGAATCTGATACAAGGCATCTCAATCAATAGCTCGGGAACACAAAGAGGGCAGGTCAACGCAATCGAGCAGACAAGCACAAGTTGTGCTAATTGTGGAGATTTGCATCCGATGGAAGAATGTCTGAGGAACCTGCAATCTATATGTTTCGTAATTACAATCCTTTTTCTAACACTTACAGACCCCAGGTGGAGAAACCATCCCAATTTCGCATGGAAAAATAATCAAAGAGTTATTAACCCATACGCAAAAAAGAAGGGCCATCAGGATTTTTCCCACAACAAACAGTCAATCGCAAAATCAAGCGAGAAACTCGCATGCGCCGCCATCGTGCTCTCTGGATAGCCTATTATAAGCAGTATATTGAAAAGAATGAAATAGTACTCTAGAATCAGGCAACTTCTATTTGCAATCTCGAAATTCAAAATAGGGCAGATTGTGGGCGAGCTTAAAGTAGACTGCAAGGGGTGTCGTCGAGTGTCAGACTAGCTCCCTTGCACCCGGGGAATATGGGAAAAGAGCAATGTCAAGTCGTGACCTTACAAAGTGGAAAGACAATAGTGGAAGAGGGGGCGGAGCCAAGAAGGACTACTCCAATTGTGATGGAATCTAAGACCCCGTTGACATAGGAAGAACCAGAAGAAAATGAGACGATGGAACTAGAAGTTGCATCCACTTCTAAGCCTATGGAATAGCGAACTGTGAAGGTACAACTACCACCATTCTCTCAGAGACTTAAGAAGAAGCAAAATGATGAAGTGCAGTACCATTGCTTCATGGACATGTTAAAATAGTTACACATCAACATCCCCTTCACTGAAGCGATTGAACGAATGCCAAAATATGCTAAGTTTTTGAAAGACATGGTGACAAAGAAAATGAGCACAGGGAAGTTCGCAATGGTGGCATTAACGCAAAAGTCAAACACTATAATTCCACCGAAGATGCGCGATCCCGGAAGTTTCACGATACCCTGCTCAATTGGCGGGATATATATAGGTCAAGCGCTTTACGATCTTGGGGCCAGTATCAACTTAATGCCCTTGTCAATTTTCAAACAATTAAACATGGGGCAGTTGATGCTTACAACAGTGACTCTCCAGCTGGCGGACAGGTCCCTACTTCATCCAGAGGGGAAGGTGAAGGATGTCTTGGTCTCAATTGACAAATTTATTTTACCGGTAGACGCGTATGCAAAGATGTAAAACAATGAGGGAATGCAACAGTAAAAATATATAAAATCATGTCCAAAAGCATTAAACTAAGAATATTGTGATCGAATGCGCCCATCGCATAAAAGCAGCTAATTTACTTATTTCGTGCAGGAAAAATGTGTTGGCACAAGTGAGATTGCGATCCAAGGAATTAGGCGTCCGCGCGCATGGAAAGATGGTGTCCGCAAAGTCATGCGATCGTATGTGCTCGCGAAAATTCGCTAAAAAAGGTGGCTACATAAAGATGGCGCATCAAGGTGAAAGCATAATAAATCATGATGGGACGGAAAGCTGATGACGGTCGAATCCGAATTTAGTTGACAAGTCGTTAACGATACTGTAGCAAGTACATTCAACTTTTTGGTGACCAATAATCGGCACATCAGACAGAAGATTTAATGACCTCCCATCATTGCAATCATTAGAAAGACAAGCTTCTTCACCTTGAGCTCTATAAATACCGAAGGCTACCATCGATAAAAGAGTTCGCCATATAGAGAAGTTAGATCACATACAGATAGATAGCCGTTAGTCTGTAATTATTTATATACTTAGAAGGTGGAGACATGCGAAGAGAAGAAGACACCGAAAGGACATTCCTAGACAGCTCGAACGACTGCCAGGAAGCACTACAAAAGGAGAGAGGGCTAACAGTTGCAGAAGTAAGGACATTCAACTGAGCATAGTTGGAAAGAAAAGACAGTGTAAAAGGCCATGGGAAGCAAGACATTGCTACCGGGCTTCTTATCTCTGCATTCTATTGTTATTCTGTATTCTTATGCATTTATCTAATAGACAATGGAAATCTTAATTCAACTTGTGCTCATCTCTCTCTATATCCTCGCATGAGTAGCATAAATTTTGAAATGGCGTTGGAGAAGTACCGTTAGCTAGCAATGACCTGAGATCTTCGCTTTATGCGATCATCTTGTCTTATGTATGCATCATTCATGCCTTTAGAGATCCCGAGAAGGGTGGTCTAATGATAGAATCTAGCTTAGGAAAGTCAGATTAGAATCTAGGCTCGAGAGAGTAGGATTAGAACCGCATAAGCAAGAGATAGAAACTTAGGAATAAGTTCTGTTTGCTATTAACGCATCACATGCACACTAGAGATAGGATATGATAGTATGTGGTCACCTTGTGTATGTGTGCATCATTCATCACCGCATAGGCAAGAATAGAGGCTTAGGAATAAGTCTTGTCGACATTATCGTATACATCGCATGCGTCCTAGACATATGAATTATGGCATTTGCATTGGAAAATGATTTTTTGTTTTGTGTGTGTAGCATGATCGCATAACTTGAACGCAATCTTAGAAAGTGTTAGCTAAATCCTCTTTCAACCCGTTCACCGCATACTCATTGTACTTCTCATTTTCATCAACTCTTTACTCGAATCTGTCGCATAGGAATTACTTAAACAAAATACCATCCAACTTATTTGTTTTTACCACCGCAAAGGAATCAATTTTACTAACGCATAGTAACTCAGTAGTCCCTGTGTTCGACTCTGGACTTACCAGGAAACCTAGTGAGATTTATACTTGGATTTTACTAGGAAAACTTGCATGTGCAATGCATAACTCATCACCGCAACTCCATACCATTATTTCATCTCATTTACAACACATCAGATTCCTTAATGTATGAACTTGCTAATGATTTTTCTAAGTGTGAGCATGAATCTACTGAGTCTCACTTGAGACTCAAGCCCTCGTACTAGTTGAGGTCCATCATATTCCTCGTCTTGCACATTCCATGCCGACATTGGAGAATCATTCAAAGCTTCCCATTGTCTGTGGCACCAAGGCCGACCTTATTAAGGAATTCCCCTAGACCGATGATGATGATGATGTCTATCCCATGCCATATTCAGAACAAGTTAGTAAGGTTAAGTGTGAGTATGAACTTTATTTTGAGGGACTTCAAGTAAAAGAGTTAGAGGCTCCCAAGCCTCGATAAATTCTTTCTCTTGGTATCTCATATATATTTGAATACTGCTCATCTTTACCTTACGAGTTAATTGAGTCAGTCGAATTAGAGTCAATTGAGTCTTTTCTTTATTTTGACTCTTTAGGTCGCTTGAGTCTTTTGATTCTTTCTTTTTTCCTTTTTTTTTGAAAAAATTTAAAAATATCAAATTCGACCCGTCTAGTTCTTTTTAAAAGATGGAAACCCTTTTGGCCTTACTAGGCCATATCAACTCATCCAAGAAAGGACCAGAGATATACGGGAATTTCTTTGTACCTTGATAGGGGACAGGTCGCGTCGAGCAACCAATGTTAAAAATTTGCACTTCCTGAAGGTAGCCAAGTAATCGATTTATTTTATTTATTTTCTTCCTTTTCTTAGTTTTCTTTTGTTTTTTGTTTTTTGTTTTTCTTTGGTTTTTTTGTAGGTCTCTCCAAAACCCAAATAGAAAGGAGTGGTAACCCAATCTACATTTTGTGCACGTCTATGTTTTCAAGGGAGGTTTTCTGTTCTCTTGTTACCCTTTTTATTTTTATGCTTTACTTAGAATACATTGGGGATAATGTAGGATTTTAAATTAGGAGTGGGGTATGAAGGAACACTTATCTAAGAGAACCTATGAGCAGAAGTAAGATCTTTCCAAGCCCATTGTGACAGAATTAAAGGCATTCACAAACATACAGAACAGTTATGCATCTTAGAACAAATTACAACATGCTTTCATATTTAAATACAAAAGAAGTGAGAGACTTACCTTTGAAGAACGTTTCTTCTAAAGATCTCTTGCTCTCGTGAAGAACTAGAATAACATCCTCTCACTGTCGCTACAATCGTCTAGCCAATCTCTTGTTGTCGCTTAGATCACAAACAATCTTTTCCACGAACAAGCAACCCTTTAGACACCACCACTCAACAACCTTGGTATTCTCGGAGTGAGAATCCAT
>NC_052349.1:93539483-93545950 GCF_009727055.1 Benincasa hispida | reverse complement strand
ACAATAAACTAGGGCACCAAGGCCCAGTACAAAATCTCCCACTTCCCTAGTCCAGCCGCAGGCAGTCCCTTAGACCCATGCTCTGAAGGTGACCCTTAAAAGCTGTAGTCGTGAGAGCCTTCGTAAATGGGTCAGCAATGTTGTGCTCCGAAGCGATCTTCGTGATTATCACATCCCCTCGATGCAGTATCTCGCGGATGAGATGATATTTCCACTCTATATGTTTGCCACGCTTATGACTCCTAGACTCCCTGGAGTTCGCCACAGCACCACTATTATCACAAAAAAAGGTGATAGGCCTAGACATGTTTGGAACAACTTTCGGATCGGTCAGGGACTTCTTGAGCCAAACGGCCTCTTTAGCATCTTCACAAGCCGCTACATACTCGACCTCCATCGTGGAGTTGGCGATGCATCCCTACTTAGTGCTTCGCCATACTATAGCTCCTCTGTTAAGAGTGAACAATGAACCTGAAGTGGATTCCGAGAATCCTTATCAGTCTAAAAGTCAAAGTCCGTGTATCTAGTAAGGATCAAATCCTTAGATCCATACACGGACATGTAGTTCCTCGTTCTCCAAAGATACTTGAGGATGTTCTTAACGGCGGTCTAGTGACCCTGTCTTGGATTAGACTGATATCTACTAACTATTCCCACAGCGTAGTAGATGTCTAGTCTAGTACACGACATTGCATATATCAAATTGCCAACAACAAATGCATAGGGGACCCGTCTCATCTCCTCAACTTCTTGAGGTGTCCTAGGACATTGTTCCTTAGACAATGTAACTCCATGCCAAAAAGGCAATAGGCCCCTTTTAGAGTTCTGCATCAAGCACTTGAGTAACATCTTGTCAATGTACGGTGCCTGAGACAGCACTAGCACTTTGTTCTTCTGATCCCGAAGGATCTGAATACCAAGAACAAACTGAGCCTTTTCTAACTCTTTCATTTGGAATTGGGTCGCTAGCCAGTTCTTAACTGATTTCAGTATACCTACATCATTCCCAATGAGTAGGATATCGTCTACATACAACACTAGGAAAACTATTGAGCTGTTGATGATTTTCTTGTAGATACAAGGCTCATCAATGTTTTGGTCAAAGCCATAAGATTTGATCATAGTATCAAACCTTATGTTCCAAGATCGTTTTAGCCCATAAATGGAACGATTCAGTTTGCAAACTTTTTACTCTTGAGTTTTGACCTTGGGCTATAAATCCCCCGGGCTGTACCATATAAATGGTTTCCTCAAGATATTACCATTAAGAAAGGCAGTCTTGACATCCATTTGCCATATCTCATAGTCATAATATTAGACAATGGATAGGAGGATCCGGATGGACTTCAACATAGCAACATGCGAGAAAGTATCCTCATAGTCGACTCCCTCCACCTAGGTATAACCCTTTGCCACAAGTCTAGCCTTCAAGGTTTGCACCTTTCCATTGACACCCTGTTTCCTTTTGTAGATCCATTTACAACCTATAGGTTTTACCCCATCAGGTTGATCTACAAGATCCCATACTGAGTTGAAGTACATTAACTCCATCTCGAGATCCATGGCTTTGACCCATTCATCCCAGTCAATATCCTCCATTGCCTTCTGATAAGACAACAGATCCTCAACCTCGCCATCGACTACCATAGTCAGGATTTTCGTGAAACCCATATAGCGAATAGGTGGGTTCGCAACCCTCCCATTACGTTGAGGTTCCCTCAACTCTTAAGGTGGATTAGACCTACCAGATGAACTTTCATCAACAACTTTTATTGATGGAGCAGACACTTCAACAACTTTTGTTGAAGCTTTAGTAGTTTTGTTGGAAAGTTCATGAAACACGATTTTACTATGTGGACTGTGCTCCCTCATATGATCTCCCTCATAGGTTATAAATATAGTATGGTAAGTTGATTATCATTTATATTTATAAGAATATTAATTATTGGATAATTAACTCCTTTTCTCTGATAACCAATTGAGTGGGAGTTTATTGGTGGTTTTCATGGTAACCACGAGATAAAAGGAAAATTTTTTCCTAATTTTAGTAAGGTTGAATTTTGTTAATTTAAGAATTCCTCTCTCGGAAAAAATTCTCATGGAAAGTTGTCAAGTAAATTGGATTTACTAAGCGACAGCTTGGAGTTATACGATAGGTTCTTCCATCTCCCACTTGCTCAATCATTTACACGAATGTGTTTCCTTCTTCTTTTTGCCTCAAACTAAGTTCACACAGAGCACACCCTTTGGATTCTCACACTGAGAATACAAGGTAGTCTTCTTGGTGGTTTCATACTCAACTCGACACTGTCGAGATTCTGTGGAGGTCGTTCGTGTTGTTCGGGGTGTTTGTGACCAAGGCCATTGCTTAGTTCGAGTGCGCGGTGTTCGTGTAGTGGAGCAGTCGTGTTGTTCAAACTTTCATGGTTGTTATGATCAAGCATTCGTGATCAAGGAGCTTGGCAATGAGTCTGCAAAAGTGCGTATCTTTGTCCTTGATCTTTTGTATATCATGTTGTAATTTCTGTATTTAATGCATAACCATTTGTTTCTGTTTATGATTGTAATTGTAAAGTTCATATACGATTGTAATTTGGAATGATCTTTTCGTTGCTCATGGAAATCCTCGTGTTCAATTTCCTTCACATCTAACTTCTTAAGTACCACTAATTCCTCTAATGAATAATACATCATAGTCCTACTATGAATGGACACCTCTTGGGGCATGAGAAGGTGTATGGCGCCACATCCTTCAAGCCCCAGAATTAGCCCTTAAGGGAGCAATCTATCTACTTGCTATTGCTTCAGGGAATGAGTGAACTCCATCTTGTATAGCTAAGTTCTCAACTCCCCAATCAGACAAATCCCTAAAGTGGTATCTGGCCACTCGCACCCATGCAAATCAAAGGATCGCCCACATAGGCAGGAGTTCCTAACTCATTTAGGATTAAGGTCATGTTACTTATGGTCATCCTAGTGAAATGAAAGTCTCTGTCATGAATGGTATTATATAACGAGACTAAACACTTCGTGGTCCGGTCATATACAAACGCCTTTGTATAAGACACCTCGCTTGTATGACTCCACATGAATGATCAGGATCAGACCATCTATAGCACTTTACAACACTTGTAACATCTACAAAGTGGGTCGTATCTATAGTGTCGCAAGGATAAGGTTTCCCTCCTTTATCCATATACTGCAGACCATTTAGGTTATCACTTAAGGCATGATTCACTTGTAGAGTACTTGTTAGGGATTAATTTTGAGCATGATCTGGAGTCCTTGAGCGCTGTGCTCGGAATATATTTTTTTGATGATGTTTTATGCTTGATTTTCTTTGTTTGCTTTGTTGTTATGTTGTTATAATGAGTAGTTTATGAATCACTCGTTCTGTGATTAAATTTTCATGAGATAATGTTAGAAGAGCATGATCATGATTTTTAGTCTATTTTTTTTTTTAAAAAAAAAAAAATTCTTGTCTCTCATGCATCTTTAAATCATTGTTTTGCAAAATTAAAGTCTTTCATGCCTAGAATTGGGTTATTTGGTTTGTATCTATGCTGTCATCCTGAAAGGTCCACCTTTGACTTAGGAGTAACCTTACTTGTTTTAGGGCAAAACTAGTCAAAATGTATACAGTAGGGCGTAGTGTGAATAAAATAATAATAAAAAAAAAGATAACAAAAAGGAAGAAGAGAAAATTAGTTGCAATTATGAAAAAAAAAATTAAAAAAGAGGTAATCGTCGGCTTACTTGCACAAAAAAAAAAAAAAAAAAGGAGATAGTGGTGTGTGTGCATGAATAGAGGTAAAAAGAGCTACCTCCGTTATGACTAGGTAGGACCTTGCGAGAAAAGAGTGGTTAGGTTGCTGGCAGTTGAGTGTGAAAGCTAGCCCTTTAGGTAAAAGAAATGCTTTTTAAGTTTTGTGTGCATGTGTTTGGGCACCCTTGTCTTAGTGTTGCTTTTTCGTAAGTTAAGTATGTCCATGGTTGATAATTGAACCAGATTAGGGGGAAAACAGATTGAGAACCTTATAAAACCTTTTCGAGTTGTGCAAGCTTAACTAGCAAGAGCCTAGGCTCATTCATGCATGGATAGATTTAAAATTATGCTTAAAAATGTGTTTCATTGATTAATTGTAATTGAATTTCATTTTTTATGGCAAATTTCATCCTATTTGACTGTTGAGGCTAGCAGTAGTAACAACTAAGCATGATTTAGAGCAAGTGTGATATTTTTTTAATAAATTTTTGCTTTGAATGTGTGTTCTTCTTGCTCGAGATGAGCAAGAATTAAAAGTATTGATAGCTCTAAAAAGGGCTATAAATTCCTAGTTCTCAGAGCTCGTTGGTAAATTTATATGTTAATATCTTATTTTGTACGTACCGAGCAATCATGAAGTAGAATCGAGCATTTGGAGCTAAATAAGGTTAATTGAAGCAAATTGGAGTTGATTGAGCATCCGGATTTCAAAGGAATAAAAAAGACCAAAATGCCGCCACTTTTAGTGTCCGCAACGCTCAACATTTGCCTAAATCAAACATTCACCCTGATGTCAGAAGAAAGAATGCTAGTGTGCAGGGCAGCTTTGCAATGCTTCCAATAATGTTGCAACGTTACGAATACATTGACGCTAATTAACCGGATAGCGGGTTCCGTCTTCAGTCCAAACTAGGGCAAGTGTTGCAACACTGCGATTAATTATATAAATTCCTCTCTTCGATTTTAGGTTAATTTTTATGTTGAAATTCAATGGAGGCTGAGGAGAAGGCCAAGTTTTCTTCTCACCTTGATTTTTTGTATCATTAGGTTAGTTTTTAGTTTAATTTTGGATTGTGAGCATGGATTGGATTGTATTTTAGGAGGTTTGTCCATGAATCGATGAGGTAATTTTCTATCTAATTCTTGGATCACGATTCATTGTTATTTCATGAATTTTTGGCTTTTAGTTGATGTTTGCAATTCAAAAATTATGTTTTTTTTTCTTTGCCAAGAGCGTAGCTCAACTAGGCATAGTGTTTGTATTATCGACCTCAAGGTTTGAGGTTCGATTCTCCTTACTTCACACTTTAAATTACAATACCTTTCAAAGAATATATATATATATATATATATAGTTTAAATTCCAAAAGCATGATATTTAAGGTTGACTTTTCACCGCTTTTCATGAATGCTAATGATTCTTAGTCTTGCTAGGATCACCTACGTAGCAAATGAATTAGGTATATGGCTTCTAGAGTCTAATAGTCAAAGATAAAAATGGTTAATTTGAATATGGCTATCCTAACAGTTAATCGACATAATTGAATTCATTAATTAGGCTCGTTTAATTAGGACCTCGGTTAGATTCATGTTAGTTGTGCACCTTTGTAGATGCTAGTAGAATAGAGTGAAATTCAACTGAGAGAAATGAATGATTGAAACTACATTGAATGTCTAACTTGATCTGAGAAAGAGAAAACCGATCCCTGTTTAACCCATTTCCATTTTATTTTGTGCATGTTTCAAAATTATTCAAAATCAAAACCTCGTTTTTATTGTTTTTCCACAGTCAAATTTAGCTTAAGAGGGAATTAATTTTGGGTGATAAAACTTGAAAAGGAAGGATAAAATGGTTAAAAATACTGAAGAAGAGGGAATTTTGGCCCTGAGAGAGATTTATGGTTTAAAAATTAATTGAATTAAAAGATTATACTTTTCTTTTAAAAAGAAAAATCAAGAGTAACAGGATATCAACCATTTTGATATCACTTAAAAAGAATTTCCTCGGATAATTGATTTTTAAAAACTATACCTAAATGCCACTACAACAAAACGGAAGAGGACAATCAATATATATAATATGGAACCTAATTTTTCTTTTTTTAAATTGTTAACCATTTGTATTATTTTTCCATTATGGTACGTGATTTTCTTAAGTATATAAAGGGCAATTAAGGTATTATATGAAGAATCAAGATTAGTATTGTCCAAAAAAGTTTCTTCTGACATTCCTACTTTTTTTTAAATAATATACTTTATTTAACTCATTTGAATAACTAGATAGCATCACCACCACTGCTCTCAAATGGCTAAAAGCCACCTAAAAGTTCATTGGCTCGACCTCTTAGCTCGAGCTATTCTCTTAGCTCGACTTGCTTTTTTAGCTCGATCCTCTCTCTTAGCTTTAAATGGGTCGAACTAGCTAAGGTCATTTTCTTTAACTTGGGCCCTAAATGAGATACACTGCCCATAATGGGCTCTCGATTATCTCGCCCCTAACTTGGCTTTAATTTAATTAACTAGGTTTAATTTCACCCTCTACAGTTGCCTCTCCTCAGTGGGCTGTGTATAGCTTTTAAACGAAGTCTGCTCAAGAGCTCTTCTCCAAACTCTTAAGGCATCCATCCCTTTAAGCTTGACCTTGGTAAATTTTTCGTTTTTCATGTCGAATTTACTTATAAAAAGGATTCAATCTCTCTCT
>NC_052349.1:93531813-93539383 GCF_009727055.1 Benincasa hispida | reverse complement strand
AACCCTAAACCCTAAACCCTAAACCCTAAACCCTAAACCCTAAAACCCTAAACCCTAAACCCTAAACCCTAAACCCTAAACCCTAAACCCTAAACGGGAACGTGGCCGATCATTGAGAAGTGTATGCCAAGGGAAAAACGGAACCATACTTATGCCTTTAATGCAATTAAGGAACTTGCGATGTTTGTACTAATTATCTTTTCTCTTTCTGTTTCACACATTAGACTTGCCACCACATAACACGATCTTTGTATAATCTTGACAATCAGTCTCACCCTCAGTATCTTATATCATGTAACCTGTATCTTGTATCATCATAGCTTAGGTTTATTTTATCGCACTTTATCTTTTACCGCAATTTACTTTAGTATCGCATTTTTATCACTTACCTTTACTTTATCGCATTTTCAAATACCTGTACACATAAATTTTTTATAAATTGAAAAACCCCTGGTCACATATATCACAAATGTAACGCAATAACCTAAAATAATCCCTGTGTTCGACCTCGGATCACACCGAGAAACTTGTGGTGGAATTATACTTGGTTCCAATGCAAGGAAACTTGTGACAATGCATAGTATACTACAAGATTCTCATTTATAATGCCTATCTAGAAGTAGTATCGCATAAAGGAAATAAAGTCATCATTCATCTATGCGTTGTGTGGCATAAGATTATAACTTGTATGATAATAAAGACTTAAAATTTTGCGTTTCAAGTTTATGGCGCCGTTACCGGGGAATTGGTAACGGGAACATGGACTTGAACCTTGCTTGCATCATATCTTATGTCCCATCAGGCGTGCGGGTCCTCACCACGCCTTCCTTCAAATTGCCCAGCAGTCTGGATCATCTGCAGCATCACCAGTTTCATTTTGAATCGGGATCCATCAAGAGTAGGCCTCATGATTCCTAGGGAGAAATCGTAGAGGTTTGGTGATGCATAGTCCTGAATGGGCCTATTGCGATCGTTTGCCAGTAGGATTGGATTCGCCATGACATTGTTTTCATTTGGTGCTCCGTTTTCAGGCTGCTCCGCCATGTCGTCTTTATCTAGTTGTTGTTGTTGGCGAGTATCTCTCAATCTTCGTCGGAACGTCCTCTCAATCTTCAGGTTGTAATTCGCCAGAGAATGAAGGTTGCAAAGAAATCAGAAAAATTACCACTAGCACACTGAATTGTCGAAGTCCTCGGCAACGGCGCCAAAAACTTGATGTGTTATTTTATGCAGTGATTTTTTGAAATGAATTGCGGTGATGAGAATGCGTTGTACAACAAGTTTTCTCATTAGAATCCAAGTATAAATCCTACTGAGTTTCTTGGCAAGTCTAGGGTCGAACTTAGGGACTAAGGAAAATGGTATGCAGTGATAATTTTTATGTAGACTTTACAGTAACCAATAAATCAAGAGTTGTTTTTGGGTTTTTGTATGCGGTAATAAAAGTATGCGGCGGAGTTAAGACAAGAGTTGATAATACGGAAGATGCGATGAATATGCGGGAAACGGGTTGAGAAGGAGTTCAACTAACACTTCCTAGGATGCGTTCATGTTATGCGATCATGCAACACACATACAATAGCAAATAATCTCTCAATGCAAATGCTACGGCTTCTAGTTCTAGAACGCATGCGATATATGCGATAAGTCTATAGGACCTACACATAAGCCTCTATTCTTATTTAGCAGTTACAATGACAAATGACACATACACAAATAAGGCGATCACATAATATCATAATCTATCTCTAGGGTGCATGCAATGCATGTTGGCAAATAGAGCTTATCTCTAAGTCCCTATCTCTTGCTTATGCAGATCGAATCTTGCTCTCTTGAGTCTAGATTCTAACCTAGCTCTCTCAAGTCTTAGGTTCTTTCTTTAGACTTTCTCTCGAGTAGCTCTAAAGGGGTGTTAGGTGCAACATAAGACAAGATAACTCATGCGTGCTTTTAAGAGAGTGAACAGATGTAGATAAGCAAGTTCCATTTTATAGATATAGAGTTGAAATACAAAATAATAATGTGAAATGAAAATAAAGAGCCTGGTAGCAATCTCTTGCTTCCCAAGACTTTTTACACTGTTCTTCTCTACTCTGTTCAAAAGATAGTCTCCCTCTCGTGAGAGTCGGCCCTCTCTCAGCTTTTCCACGCCTCTGGGTTCTCTCTCGAGCTGACCAAGCGATCTTTCAACATCTTTTTCCTTCTCCCGCTCCGCCTTCGAAGTAAAAGAAAAACTAAGAGCAAGGCTAATTCTATCTAAGGGAAAATTATCTAACTGTCTGAACTCCTTCACTGAGGGTTGCCTTCGGTATTTATAGAACTTCGGGGTGAAAGGCTGCTTCTCTCTTATGATTGCACTGATGGGATGGCATTAATTCTCTGTCTGATGTGCCAAATATTTGTCACCAAAAAGTTAAGTGTACTTGCTACAGTAGTTCGTTAGCGGCTTGGCAACTTAATTCAGAATCGACCGTCATCAACTTTCTGTCCCATTGTGATTTATTATGCTTTTCACCCAGATGCGCCCACCAAGTTGCACCGGCTCTATGCGGCAATCCTTCTTTAGCAGATATTTGTGAGCGCAAATCACCGCAAAGCCTTGCGGTAACTCTGCGTTCAACCGTTGATTTCTTGTGATTGCATTTTCTGCCTTGCATCAATGCATATTCTGTACAAAAATACATGAGTTTTCTATTTTCATGTGATGGATGCCTGCGACCACAATATTATGAACTTAATGCTTTTTGGACGCAATTATATATATTTTATCAACACAAACCTTCATTGTTTAATAACTTAGCACTGTAATAATGTGCATTTTTGCCCGTTATCAAATATATGTATTCCTTATTTTTTTTAGAAATAAATCCAATAAACCAAAAAGATCTTTGACTATTACATGAGTACTTGAACTTTATGTAGAGACATAAAAGTGGATCAGGTTCGAGTAAATAGTTAAAACGATCTATAGTATATGAATAAGGTTGGGTGCTTTATTCTGGTAATACTATTGGATGCGGCCCACTCTATAGTTGTTACAAAGAGTTGTAAAGTGCTACAGATGATGTGATCTTAATTCGTACATGTTATAACATAAGGAGTGGGGGTGTCTTGTGCAATGGGTTTGTACAAGATTGGACCACGAAATCAGTCACTCTTACTTTATAACACTATTTACTATTTAAGATTGACTATTTCGAAGCGATGACCTAGGTAACTTAACCTTAATCCTGAGCTAACTATGAACTCCTGTTTATTTGAGATTATCCTTAGATTTTCATAGGTGAGGGTTGGCTCAACAGTGCAAACTCAATAAACCTCCATTTCCGGGGTAAGAGATAGCTGGGGATATAGGGTGCAAGATGAAATTCACTCCTACCCGCTTTTAGCCGATTAATCTCGGATCGTTGGAGCTCATGATCTGTAGGTCCACGAGGTCCCCCTACTAGCTTGTAAATGGATTAGCCTTAGAGTAGCGTGATAAGTAAATTTGAAATGTTCAAATTAGAATTAGGGAATTAGTAATTATATGTGATATACTTATGCATTTAATTTTGGAATTAAACGGAATTAGAGAATCAATTAATATTTAAATATGATTTAAATATTAAATTCATGATGGTGGAATTTGTGTAAAATTAATTTAATATTTGATATTAAATCAATTCCCTCTCAGGCTTGCTCAATTGGTAGCAGGGTTCTCAACACAGAGCTTCTCAGCGGGATTTAGCAGAATAGAACTGAGACTCACCTCTCGGCCTTGTCTCGTCTTCTTCCTGAATTTCTCCAGTTAAGCACTCAGCTCAGCCGTTCCTCTCAACACTTTAGCAGCAATTAGCCCCGTATCCAGTAGCATAAGTTTTCTTTGACTTTATAAATGTTGCGCTGCATGTTGATCAGCGCCTCTCTTGATGTGGCAGCACTGCGTTGAATATCATCAATGCACTTCATTACTACCTCAAATCGCTGATTGAAGAAGTGTTGTTGTTGAGAGAAGAGGGTTCTCATTTCTGCTAACTCAGCAGCCATGGAGGTGATGGAGGGTTGTGCCTGCGATGTCTCGCCAGCATCGTTTTGGGGTTGGGCAGATGATGAGGTTGGGACAAGGAGAAGATTGGTAAGATGTTCGTGAAGAGAGGAGAAGGGTTGCGCTGGTAGACTCGGAGGGTTTGGAGGGCAAATGACTAAGGGAAGAAGGTTCATAGGTACTGGATCTTGCGTTGGTGACTCCAGGACCTTCTCTTTTCCCTTGTCTTCTTTCTGTTTTTGTCGTTCTTTTGGGCTGGGTTTCTGCGGCGCATTCAAATTGATCGCGGCCTCTTGCTGGCATCTCGGGGCAATGCGAGGAGTCTTTGAGGAGCAGCCTCAAAATTTTTATGTTGATGAGGCCGTGGACCTCTGGCATGGGCTCCTCATCAATATGCCTACGCCAAGAACAGGCACAACTTGAAACGATCAACTAGGGAAGAAGTACTGCCCCAGATATGCCCACCAATGCGTATGATCTGCCTTGCGATCTAAACTGCCTACGTCAAAGGAATGGCCGGTGGTGCGATGCAGTATGCGGCCAAATGAACCCAATCCTTGGATACACGTTTCTTGTCATGCTGTTGTTGGGATTCATCAGCTTCTTGACCAGGTAAACCAGACTTCCCTCTGGAATGCAAGACTTGGCTCCAGGTCGAATTCATTTGAGCGAAACCGGACCGACTTCGTGCCCTGGTTGCGTTAATATCCTCAACGCATCCTCCATTTGCTCCTCCGTGGGATCATCAATAATCTTATTCCCTGGTGCATCAGGGTTTTCTTTCATTTGATATATTTCGTTCATGTCCCTTGCGCTGAAGGATACTGATTCTCCTTTAAAGGTCATCGCATCCCTGTTTCTATGAAGACGCCCATGATAGAAGTCCCGCACCACCTGAGGCACAATGATGGATGGGCACTGGTAGAATGTGTCCCACCCATGTTCCACAATCACGCTCGTGATTAGGTCAGGTAGTGGATTCAGCGTAGGAAAGAAGCCCATCTCGATCAACATATCATCATTCTCCTTTTTTCTTGATGAACGCTTCCTGGCCGGTGCGGGTTCACTGCTGTTCGCAATTGCCTTGCCTTTCTCTTTAGCCAACGCAAGGCGGGCTGCTTGTTTTTGTTTCTTTTCCTGCTCCTTGCGCTATTCTTCTTTCTTGCGCTCTGTGATTTCTTTTCCCTTCTTCTTGTATAAGCGCCGCTTATTTGCTTAGCGCCTTTTCCTTTTCTCTTCCTCCATTAATCTATCCTCTTCTTCTTTCTTCCTCCTCTCTTCTTCTTCTTCTTCTCTTTCTTCTCTCACAAATTCTTCTTCAAATTTCTCAGAGGCCAGCAACAGATGTTGTTCCTCCTCGCGCTTTCGCATCCTTTCAAGTCTGGCAAGCTCATTGTTGTGTCGCATTTCTTCAAACTCCAATCTTCTTCTTCTATTCCCCTTTGTGATGATGAGCTTGCCTCTCTCCATCTTTTCTTGTTTCTCCTCCTCTTCTTTTCTTTTTCTCTCTTTCTCTTCCAATGCCAAAATTAATCTCTGAGGGTCGATAGTGGACCCTTGCAGTGCATTCTCCCTACGACGCTGCATTAGGAGGGTTCCTTCTGCTTTTTCTCCTTCATCGGTGGCAACAATTTGCGTTGTTGCAGGTTGCGCCGGTTCCATCAACTGTGCCGTTTCCCCCTTATCCTCCCTTACGGAGGTTGATTCTCCATCTCTCTCCAGGCTCGCAGCCCTTTGCCTCGCTTCCTCTTACTTTTTCAGGCGCCTCTCTTCACTCCGGCGCATTTTCTTTTCTTCTTTCTCTTCTTCTTGGCCTCCTCATCTTCGTCATCATCCTTTTTCTTTTTATTTTTCTTTTCTTTGCGATGATGGGAAGATTCAGCCTCCCCAGCCTTCTTTCCCTTGTTATTCTTCTTCTTCTTTTTCTCTTCAGCCACCTCTGGTTGCGCCTCCCCTGCAACCTCCTCCAACGCAACTTCAAGGGCCTCCAATGCAACTTCAGCCTCCTTGGCCTCCTCTATCACAATCTCTTCTTCTTCTCGTCTTGGAGATCTATCATAGGCGTCTACATTGGCAATCGCCTCAGGAATCTCTGGGGCGAAAACAGCTTCTCCAGTTTCTTCTTCAGTCGCCACTACCTCTGCCACCACTACTCCATCTTCTGCCACCACCGTCGCCTTCTCCGTAAGCAGTGGTTGATTTACAACCCCAGCCTTGGGCAGTCTACCTCCTAGCTCCAAGGTACTCAAAATATTGCCAAACACCTCTGTATCATCACGTCTCTACCTTTTACTCTCAGTCGAGACAACAGGTGTTGGAACATGAATGCTCTCAGTGCTTCCTCCTTTTTTGAACAGAGAAGGCCTAACGGCCAGAGGGTTTCTCCGGGCTCTCATGGAAAGTTTAGGAACAGTGTGGGCTTGAGCGGCGAGTCTACGACTGGCAGCCAAAAATGCTGCCTCTCGCATGGCTACTTGGTCAGTGGTGGATGGTGAAGTAGATTGGTTGGGAGTTTGGTCAGCCATGGATACGAACTTAGGATGACTGGTGAAACGATGGAATGTTGGGGAAGAAGGAAGGTTTGGATGCAAAGGCGCTAGGGTTTCTGATTTGCAAAATAAGGTAAAGTTTCACAATGAGGGAAGGTATTCTATTTATAGGTTGGGCCGTGGTAGGCCCAACGTAATTTTTGCGGCGACAGGCCTCGAGTAGCTCAAAAGGCGCATCGATCGATTTCCCTCATTTATGGAATTTCAAAAAAGAAATGTTCTTTCATCTTCCAATCATCATTACTCTGGGATACGAAACGATTGGACTTCACCCACATTATAAAAAAAAAAAAAAAAAATTCTTTAATATTTTATTCGAATGGACGCAAGATAACGATTAATGCATTGTGCTCACCAATGCAAATGTATTTTCGCTGAGGACGGGCAACAACGCCTATATCCCCGCAACACACCCCTTAACCAAATGCATTTCTGGAGGATACCTCAACATAGTGCATTTAGCTAAGGACGGGCAAAGAACATATACGAGCGCAACACACTCCTCAACTTAATACAGTTGAGTCAGGTGAATGCAAAGCATCTCATATTAGCTTGCTATGTGGCCATTAACGCCTTGCATACTTGTTGTTAATTGTTTTATTATTATTATTATTATTATAATATTTTTTTTCATCAACGCACTTGCGGCAATGAATTTTCTTTAGTGCTCAATCATTCACCATTAAAAGCTCAACACATTAATTACATAAAAACTAAAAGAATTAAAGACGAGACAGAATTAAATGCAAAGAAGTAAATGAGGACATAAATTCATAAAGTCAAGAATGAATTAAATGCAGAATCAAAGAAAATTCAGAATTCAAATGGACATAAATTTAAGAAAGCATTATACATAGTATTGAGATATGGACCGAAAATTGCGTTGTCATGAGTGATTGCAATCCACATATCTGCAGGCGATCAGACTTGCCTGCCCAATGTCCTAAGGACATTGCTCCTTTCCTGTAGATCCCAGGGCTTCGAAATTGCTGGG
>NC_052349.1:93521669-93530468 GCF_009727055.1 Benincasa hispida | reverse complement strand
CCTTCTTTTGCCTAATTCGGTTCTGATGTGCCCTTGCAAAAAAAGTACGCTCGATCTCAGGGTCAGCTTTGAATTCTGGTTCAACACCAGGACTCATAAACCGTCAGGCTACTCTCCGTGTTGAACAGCCAGTACAATGAGATCTGTCCTGCAAAATACCAAAAACACACTCAAACAATAAACCGTTAACCAGTCCCCGGCAACGGTGCCATAAACTTGTTAACGCAAAAATTGATCTTATGTCTTTAACAATGAGCTGATACAAAATATGCGATACTACTTCTAGATATATGTTAATTATGAATATTCTTGTAGTATGCCTTGCGCTGTCACAAGTTTTCTTATGTTGGAACCAAGTGTAATTCCATTGCAAGTTTCTCGGTGTGATCCGAGGTCGAACACAGGGACTGTTTGAGGTTATTGCAGTATATTCGTGGTATATGTGACCAGGTGTTTCAATCTTTAAAGAGTAGTTGTACAAGTATATAAAATTGCGGTAAAGTAAAGGAAAGCAATAAAATGCTATAATAAAATAAGTACAGTAAACCTAAGCTAGATGATACAAGATTCAAGCTTCATGATACAAGATGCTGGGGTTCAGGCTGACTGTGAAGGTTATACAAAGAACATGGAATGTGGCGACAAGTCTTATGTACGAACAGAAAGAGAAAGATAACTAATATAAACAATGCAAGTTTTTAATTGTGTCAAAGTTATAAGTACGGTTCCGCTTTTCTCTTGGTGTATACCTCTCAATGATCAATCGCGCTCCCACATGTCTGTGGTGAATTAGAGACTAACGTAATGAACGCAAGGTTGCTTCCATGTCTAGAAGTACTACTCGCTTTAGTTAACGCATTCTTCTAACCTTGTCTCGATAGATTAGAATGGCATCTTCACTTCTGCTCTCACAGGTGCAGATGCCGTCTAGCATTCTTTAGCTAAACGCATTTATCTCTTTAACACAAGTTAAGTACTTGTTTAATTCATATTAACTACCAAAGGATTAAGAAGACATCATGGAGAAAGTGATTAACGGAGGAATGGAAGTAGACAGAAAATGGCATATGAAAGCAATCGAAACATTTAATATGTCTATTAAGCGTTTGATACATGGTTTGTGAATGAAGAGATAAAGAAAGTGAAATACAATGATGAAAAGAGATAGAATAGATACAAACAAGCGCATATGTCTTGGCACCGATTTGGGTAGAGAATTGCTTGTCGGATTGGATGGATCAGATGGATGGATGAGCTTCCCTCTCAGGCTTGCTCAACCGGTTGCAGGGTTCTCAGCACAGAGCTTCTCAGCGGGTATTTGGCAGAATAGAACTGAGACTCACCTCTCGGCTTTGTCTCGACTTCTTCCCAGATTTCTTCAGTTAAGCACTCAGCTCAGCCTTTCCTCTCAACACTTTAGCAGCAATTAGCCCCGTATCCAGTAGCATAAGTTTTCTTTGAAATCTATGGGTATTTATAGGTGAGGATCTTTGACTCCGGCCTTATGGTCCCCACTTGTTGTTATGGAAATTATGAAGATAGAGGGATATTATTCCTTCTGTTATGCAATTAGACCATCAATTCTGCACAACCGTTAGTTGTGCATGTGTCTCAATCCTCCGCTTTTGCGTTGCTCAGCTGCATCTTTCGATCGTGAGTTCGCATGCGGTGTTGTTTTTATTACCGCATGCGATTGAAAGTCAGCTTTAGATCGACTGTCGCATTGCGCCGTCATTACGTTAATCGTCTCTTCATTGTTGATTGGGCAATGTGACAGAGATGCGTTGATCAGTTCTTCTTGAGCCTTGAGCGCAAGCGGTGACTTGGTTTTCTGCAAAACAAAGTAAAATCTCCTTTTCTTCCATCTTAAAGATGTTAGTGGGTGTAGTTGCAATAATTTATAATTACTGTATTTCTGAGCTAATTTTCATACAATTGACGCATATTTACTATCTTTTGGCTACAATATCTAGATAAGGCAATATAAATAACTTGTATTTCTACAAGTTATTATGTACTTTCGGAAGTTTTGTTGAAAACTCAAGAGGTTGTAGAAGTGTTCTTCAAATTTCTGCAGTGAGCTTCTTCTCCAAATTCCCTTCATTCAAGCTTATTTTGAGTCCCACAACTCAATCTAAGGCTCTAAGAGGGAAGACCTTGAGGTGGTTCACAACAAGATTTGGAGAAGATTTGCAGTTGAATTCGAGATGAAAAAGGTTCTACAAAGGTATGTTTTGAAACTCTTTTATTATTGTATGAGCATGCTTTATTTATAGCCAAAATTAATGAATTAGTACTTATTGATCCTTGTTGCTTCCGCTGCATGCTGATTTTTTGCGCAAGAACACATCAGAACCAAATTAAGCATCGAAATTTCAAGACCTACGGTTGCGGAGAATGCAAGGTTTAAGATAAGGCCGGTCATGCTTCAAATGATCCAAAATGCGGGACAATTCGGAGGTCTACATGGAGAAGACCTGCATGCTTAATTGATCAACTTCGTAGAAATGTGCAACACATTCTCCATACCTGGTGTGACTCCCGAAGGAAATAGGTTGTATCTCTTCCCGTACACACTGCGGGAGGAGGCAAGGAGGTGAACAATGTCCTTGATGACATTGCACAGGCAAGTTTGACCGCCTTCAGAGGTATGGATTGCGGTAATTGTGAGAAATTTCTTTCAATCAGCATCTCTAAAATCTATGTTTAATTGCTTTCTTTATTGCTTTATGCATTATGTTATTTATTGCTTTCTTAAACTAGCTTTTATTGCTTTATGAATTTACTTTTCATTTAATTCGATTGCGTCAATTTCAGTGCTTTGTTCAATTCCTTTACTTTTCTATATTAATTTCGTTATTCTTAATTTTCGTGAATGATTAATAAGAAGAAAGTAAATACCGCAAAGTCCTAGTGACTTGCGTTGATGAAAAAAATAAAATAAAATATAAATAAATAAATAAATATAATAATAATAAAACACATCCGGTATGCATTGCGATGATGAGGGCATCTTGTGATAACACGATACACTTTGCGTTCATCTTTCAAAAATGCATTACGCTGTGGGATGTGTTGCGCTCGTATGTATTTTTCGCCCGTCCTTAGTGAAAACGCACTATGTCAAGGTAGTGTTGCGCCAGTAGAAACACATTGCGCCCGTCCTCCAGAAATGCGTTGAGTTGAGGGGTGTGTTGCACTGATACATGCGTTGTTGCCCGTCCTCTGCAAAGATGCATTTGCGTTAATGGATGCATTGCGTTAATCTTAACCTTGTGCCCATCCGAATAAAATACCAAAGAAAAATTCTTTTTGTAAATAGAGTAGTCCAATCGTTTAGGCTTCCAAGGAAATGATGATTTCGCAGATGAAAGGACATACTTCTCTGCTAATTCATAAATGTGAAGAGCGCGGCGACAGGTGATAACTTGTAGAAATACAAGTTATTTTTGCTCTTAAGTTGGAACAACTAAGGTTTTTAATGATAAATTCTCCTCATTTTTAGTAGAAACGCATGGAATTAGTCAAACATTAGCAAACTCATGCAAAAGAAGTTTTATTACTAAATATCGCGGCGCTAACGCATTGTACTGCAGGATTTCAACACGAGGATTAATGCTAACGCATTAGAGAAGTGCAACAGGGAAAGCTCTAATGCATGGGCCATGTGTCGGAGGGAGTTCAACGCAGAGAAGATTCATTGATCTAGGTTGATTGTGTCACGTCACCACTTGTAAGTATGGGCACCTGCAGCAGGTGGCATTTGAAAAGCTTTCGAGAGTCAGGCGGCTGACCAGGGCATGGATTTTAATGCTGACCAGTATATGGACTTTAATGCTGCCCATTCACCAAGTGGACATGACCAACACCTATAAATAGATGAAGTCCCTCCATAGTTTGCAGTTAGAAAAATTATTCAGTTAAAAAATTATTAAGTTCCTTACTCTCTGTAATTAGTGTAGTCATAGTTTAAGCTGTGCTGTGAAGCCAAGACGATCAGAAGGGTTGAGATCCACCACCACCGCTGGTCAGGGAGCGGAGGAAGCCAAGCTTGAGAAAGACACTTCGTCCTCTTCCTATACAAGTGATTGTACACAATAGAATTAAGACAAAGAGATATAAGAGATTGTACTCTGCGGCTTGACTCAGTTTCCTTCACCTCATTTATCGCTTTCATTTCACTTGATTGAATATTGCTTTTGTAAAGACAATTTGCTTCTTTATAAAATTCATATATTTGATCCATCACATTTTTGCCATTGTTTATTTCTTGTTTATATTGAATGCATTCATACTTTATGCAAAACTTCATTTCAAACGCTTAAGCCAACTTGATCACTTGGTAAAAGCATCTTTAACTTAGATTATTCGAGAGAATAACTAAGCTACATCAAGTAGGACACCTAGTATAGCTAGAGATAACTTACTGGTGTTTATTGCATTCTGTGTTAGACGCATACATCCTAGAGATAGGTTTTGTATGTTATTCGCATTAAGAAATGTTGAGTAAAGTCTAACACATGAACAAAAGATAAGCAAATCATTCCATCTCATCCACATCACATTCTGGTTTGCGTACATTCATCTTAGACCGCCGCATACCATTTACATTAAACTCCATTTTCGCATGATCCATCACTCACCACTCAACTCTTTTGTATCTTCTTGCACAGGCACAACCCTTTAGTGTAAATAACACATTTCTCTTCATATATTTAGGAAAACCCCTACAATAGATACAACGCAAGGTATGTGTTTGTTTAACTGAATCCCTGAGTTCGACCCTGGACTTGCTAGGAACCTAAATTAAATTTATACTTGGGTCTAGTTTAAGAAAACTTGAACGTCATTAATAGGAGTGTGATGCGTTCCGATTGCATATCTCTAACGTAGCAACGCGTTACAACTACTTAAACGCATCATAGCATCAACGCACCATTTATACTTGGTACTTATTTTTCCAACTTATTTTATACAATACACTCCCTGCTCGAATCACGATAGCAACAAACAAGTTTTTGGCGCCGCTGCTGGGGATTCAAAACAAGACTAACCAGAAATATCGTTTGTATCTATTGTAGGAATACTTCGGTCGAAGAAGTATTACAAGCTAAGCCTAAGCTTGTGAACATTTATGAGCAGGGATAGCACTTTTGAACTCATATATGACCCCGAGATTGAAAGGACCTTCCGACAATTTCTAACCATCATTGAAGGTTGAGGCAGCAATTTCTTAGACAACAAAATAGGCAACAAGCAATGGCGGAAGAACAGGCAAATCAGCAACTAGCTTAGCAATTAACTCATGCTGCACAGAATCCAATCCTAATGGCGAATAGCAGCATGTGTCCTATGAGAGAGTACACGTCCCTTGTACTGTATGATTTCTCTCCAGGAATCATCTACCCAATGCCAGACGGGACCAGGTTCAAGATGAAATCTGTAATGCTCCAAATGCTCCAGATTGCCTAACAATTTGAGGGTGGTCGTGGTGAAGATCCTCATGCCCACATTAAGCGTTTCCTGGAAATGTGTAATTCATTCGTGATTCCTGGAATCACCCCAGAGGCAATCAGGTTGTCTTTGTTCCCCTACTCTTTACGTGATGACACAAAACAATGGGTGAGCTCACTAGAGCCTGGTGAAATCACCACCTGGGAGAAGTTGGTGGAAAAATTTATGCAAAAATACTTCCCACCTACCACCAACGCGAGGAGGCGTCGAGAGATTATGAACTTTGAACAAGAAGAAGCTGAAACCTTAAGCACCACATGGGAGCGTTTAGATGGTTTGGTCAAGAATTGCCCGAACCATGGACTACCACTAACTATCCAAATGGAGACGTTTTATGGAGGATTGAATAGAGCTACAGATGCGCCAGCCCATGACAGTCCTCGAGGGTATGAGTTCATTATTACTGTTGACTATCACAATTGTTTCCCCTTTCTTGGGAACGCATTGGACTGGACTTACCCAACTATTGTCGGATATAAGATAGATGACTCCCGCGTCCAATCATTTTAAAATTTCTTTAGCAGTAGCACCTATTGCACGCTTGTGCTTTTTCAGCATCTGCAAAAGAGATTGCTCGTTAGGCTCTGTAAGATTTGCGGAAATGATCACAGGTAAAGTATTGTTGGTTCCAAGGAATGCGTATTTCAGGTGTCCAGGTAACTTTTCAATACCAAATATTATAACTTTATTCTCATGTGCGATGGTTTCTCTATTCTATCGATTCCAACGCAATAGCCACACTTTCTGCTCAAGTGGCTACGATGACCAGCCTTTTGTAGAACATAACGCTAGGAAATGCATCAAATCAGCAGAAGGTGAATCAGGTAGAGGGGTTTAGGCAACCCATGGTTAGCTGTGTAGGTTGTGGAGATCCTCACTCCTATGCGGATTGCCCACAGAATCTTCAGTCAGTATGTTTCATTAAAAACAACCCATTTTCCAATACATATAATCCTGGATAGAGAAACCATCCAATTTTTTTCTTGGACAGGAGGAAATCATCAGGAGCACCACCCAGGGCAAACCAACAGCAAAGGAATGGACCGCCGCCTGCATTTCAACAAATGCATCAGCCACATCAACAACCCTTTAATAGAGGAGGACAGGCGTCGAACTCAGGATCTCCAGAATGACACGCTGCTGAAAAGCCAGGCGTTGTCTATCAGGAACCTGGAAATCCAGGTAGGGCAGATAGCGAGCGAGTTGAAAAATAGGCAGCCTGGAGTTCTACCTAGCAATACTGAAACACCTGGGAACAATAATGGGAAGAAGCAATGTCATACGGTGATATTGCAAAGTGGAAAAGCTCTTGAAGAAAGAAAAATGAATCCAAGAAACAATAGTCCTTCGAAAGAACGCATCACACGTTCAATGGATCAAGAAGAAAGAACGCCTGAGACTACAAGCCATTCAGAATCCAGTACGTCCAATGTGGGAAAGCCTGAGCTGTCAATGAACGCACCATTCCCTAGGCGTCTAATGAAGAATAATGATGAACAACAATTCGAGCGCTTTCTTGAGCTCGTAAGGCGGTTGCATATCAACATTCCACTTATAGAGGCCTTGGAGCAGATGCCAACATATGTCAAATTTTTTAAGGACATATTGACAAAGAAAAGAAGAGTCAGTGAGAAGGAAGTAATCACGCTAACGCAGCAGTGCAACGCGTTAGGAAGCAACAGTCTACCAAAGAAGCAGAAGGACCCTGGGAGCTTCATAGTTCCTTGCTCGATAGAAGGATTGGATGTGGGTCATGCATTGTGCGATTTGGGAGCCAGAATTAATCTTATGCCACTCTCAATTTTTAAGAAAATGGGAATTGGCGAAGCACAACCCACTGCTGTTACTCTTCAGCTTGCTGACAGAACAATTAAGTACCCAGAAGAAAAGATTGAAGACGTTTTGGTAAAGGTTGAAAACTTCATATTACCAGCAGACTTTATTATCTTGGACTATGAAGCGGATAGTACCAATTATTCTTGGATGCCCCTTCCTAGCTACTGGGAAAGTTTTAATTGACGTGCATAAAGGCGAATTGACTATGCGTGTAGATAATCAAGAGGTGAAGTTTAATGTGCTCAATGCATTGAAGTTCTCAGATAGTGAAGATTGTCAACTAAATAGTATTGAGTTGCTTGAAGAAGAGACCCGTGTATATGAGGTCCTCGCGTTAGAAAACCTGAAAGAATCAGAGCCGCCAAGTCTGGGTGAGCAGCAGACGAAACCAATGCATCCATCACTTGAGGAACCATCAGAACTCGAGTTGAAAAAGTTACCTGGACACCTGAAATACGCATTCCTTGGAACCAACAATACTTTACCTGTGATCATTTCCGCAAATCTTACAGAGCCTAACGAGCAATCTCTCTTGCAGATGCTGAAAAAGCACAAGCGTGCAATAGGTGCTACTGCTAATATTCTACAAAAGGCTGTAGTATTTGGTATTGAAAAGTTTAGATCTTACCTAGTTGGTGTGTCAGCCACCATATATATCGATCACTCAGCCATAAAATTCTTGATGAGTAAAAAGGACGCGAAGCCAAGATTGATAAGATGGGTGCTACTGCTACAGGAGTTTGATATAGATATTTAGGACAGAAAGGGAACCGAGAACCAGGTGGCTGACCATCTATCCAGGCTAGAACATCAAGAAATGCAAGATCAAGAAAGTGAAATCAAGGACGCATTCCCTGATGAAAGCCTGTTCAAAGTTGAAGGCAGGGAACCTTGGTATGCAGACATCGTCAATTACTTAACTACCAAGCAATTCCCTGGGAACTTAAACTCTTAGCAAAAGAAATGGTCAATACATGACAGCAAGTTTTATTTTTGGGATGAACCGTTTCTATATAAGCAAGGCCCTGACTCCATAATGCGTCGATGCGTTCCGGAGGAGGAGACACAACACATCTTACTTGAGTGTCATGACTCTCCTTACGGATGGCATTTCGATGGCCAGAGAACCACTACGAAGATCTTTTAGAGCGGATACTTCTGGCCCCCCTCTTCAAGATGCGAGGGAGTTTGTTCGTAATTGTGACCCCTGCCAATGCACCGGGAATATTTCTTCAAGGGACGCAATGCCCTTGAACAATATTCTCAAAGTTGAGCTGTTTGATGTTTGGGGTATTGATTTTATGGGACATTTTCCCTTGTTCTGCGACCAACAGTATATCCTGCTTGCAGTAGACTATGTGTCAAAATGGGTAGAAGCAATAGCCTGTGCAAGGAATGATGCGTCCACTGTTTCCAAGTTTCTTACCAGGAACATTTTCACGCGATTTG
>NC_052349.1:93509756-93521649 GCF_009727055.1 Benincasa hispida | reverse complement strand
AGGAATGATGCGTCCACTGTTTCCAAGTTTCTTACCAGGAACATTTTCACGCGATTTGGAATGCCAAGAACCCTGAAAAGCGACGAAGGTACGCACTTAATTAATAGCATCATTTCTAAATTACTTGCAAAATATAATGTTAGGCATAAGATCACTACTGCATACCACCCACAAACAAACAGTCAAGCGAAAGTATCCAATCGAGAAATCAAAACTATCCTGGAGAAAGTCGTCAATGTAACGCGGAAGGACTAGGCACAGAGGCTCGATGTAACTCTCTGGGCTTATAGGACTGCTTACAAAACCCCTATAGGTATGTCTCCATACTCCCTTGTATTTAGAAAAGCTTGTCACTTACCTTTAGAGTTGGAGCACAAGGCGTTTTGGGCAGTTAAGAAGCTAAACATGAACTTGGACGCCGCAGGCGTTCAACGCAAAGTTTAGCTCAATGAGCTTGAGGAGTGGCGATTGAACACATACAAGAACAACAAGCTATACAAAGAGAAGACAAAGCATTGGCATGACCAACGCATCAGTAAGAAAGAACTTGTTGTTGGCCAAAAAGTTCTATTGTTCAATTCATGTCTGCGTTTGTTTCCAGGGAAGTTAAAATCCAGATGGTTAGGACCCTTCATCTTTAAGACAATCTTTCCATATGGAACAGTGGAATTAACACGAGAGGATGGCACCAACGCATGCAAAGTAAATGGCCAAAGAGTAAAGCCATACTTTGAAGATGGACTGGAACGTCAAAAGTCATCTCTCGCACTACTCGAAGCCAACTGAGGTCCACGTCGAAGTATCCCTACTTTCACATCGCCATATATTCCAGGGACACTTCCTCTATCCTTGTCTTTTTGCATTCTGTATTTTATAATTCGTTTGAGTTTGTTGGTTTGTTTGTCTGCCTATGATTTCAAGATTGATTGTTCTTTGTTTCTGCCTTCATAAATTAGAAATTTTACGTGTTTTCTTTTTAAAAAAAGTTGTGTATAATCGAGTTGGGAATAATGGACGCATTAGACTCAAGTCTAATGCATGGCCCAGTTGAAGGGACGCGTCTCGAGAATACAAAAGCACTCGAGTGCTTAGAAACCCAAGACGTCCCTTCAGCTTTACATTTATTGCAGACGTCAGGCGCCGTCTAACGTCAGCCCACTAACCCTCTCTCAGCCTATAAAACGATCGAATGGTTCATTTCCTTCTTCTTCCTCATTTCACTCTCGAGCTCTCTGAAATGAAAAAGAAAAAAAAAAAACCCTAACCTCTCCATTTCTTTCACCTCTGATTTGCTTAAGCTTATCTCCAGCCACAATATCGTCTGCTTCAGATAGTTAGAACCAGACCAAGAGCTTTGGGAATGACTCACCGATAAGTTCCTACTCTTCCTCGTCTGTTTCACTTTCGTCTCCCCCGAGCCCTAAAAAAACCTCCAAACCCTCTGTCCAATCCAAACCTACACACGGCAGAGTAACCTCCTCTTCCTCCCAAAGGCCGTGGAAGCCCACCACAACACCCACAAAAATCCCTTCCAAAACCTCCAAAGCCATCGCTACTATTCTGGCCAAGACCCCTCAACCAAAACCCAATACTACCCCTAAGCCGAAGCTCAAAACACCTGCAAAACTGAGGCTGCGTCTGTCATCTACGGCTGCCTCTAAGCCCTACACCAAGCCTGCCCTACCACCATTCATTCCTAACATAACTCCAATGGGTGCAATGCATGACACACTTCCAGCCTACCTTCATAATACCCCATCTCTAGTCGTGCGTCCACCTCCTCCACTTTCAATCCAACCCTTAGCAACCATCTACCCTGTCAACTCAGACGCATCTAGTCAACCACCACATTCGCCCATCGTCATATCCTCCTCTAAGACGCCTCATACCCTAGTGGGCACCCCTCTATTCACTCCATACCCCCCCTCTGACAGTCCTGCGTCAGAGCGTAACCCTGAAGAGTTGGCTGAATTGGCTCGACTGGACGAGCAGGAAGTATTTGGAGCTATTTTGGGGAGCCTCAATCAAGGCCAAGAGGAAAATCAAGTGATGCATTCCGACCCACCTAACGCATCACTCGAGTTGGACGAAGCGGAGCAATACGCTATGATGCTAGAGGCAGAATTAGAAAAAGAAGATAGAGAAGAAGATAGAGAAGAAGAAAATGGGAGAATTGGCCCAAACGCATCTCAATCACGCCAAACCGACGTGAATGAAGGGCCTTTAAAATAAAAGAGAGTAACAAGGAAGAGAAAGTTAATATTTGAGGAAGAAGATAAGCAATCTGCATCCGGCCTTGAGGATGCAACGCATGGGAGTTGCTCAAGGCACGACACACTAGAAAAGGACTTGGAAGACTACCAGCCTGCAAGGCAAGGGCGAAGGAAGACGACTCTCTAAAGGGAATTGGAGAATGAATTGAGAGAACTGGCAAAGGAAGCCAAAGAGCATGCGGCAGGAAAACGTAAGGTAACTTATGCGTTACCTAATAAGATATCGGGAAGAAAGCGTCAATTTAGTGACATACTTGTAGAAAAGGGCTTCTTTCCCGAGTGCCACCCACTACCTCTATACATGACAGAAACAATAAACGCATTAGGGTGGGTCAGTTCTGCATTGAGCACACACGTATTTGGCCCAACCTTGTTTGCATGTTCTACAATAATGAGGACTCTGTAACGCACCAGTCACCTTCCAAAGATTTATAATGGCATTTTCCTCAGATTTCCTAGAGGAGTCAGTCGAGGTGTTCATGGATGAATTTTCGGTTTTTGGCAACACCTATGAATCTTGTTTATCAAATCTGGAAAAAGTTTTGAAGAGATGTGTTGAAACAAATTTGGTTTTGAACTGGGAGAAATGCCATTTTATGGTAGAAGAAGGAATAGTGCTAGGTCACAAGATATCAAAGGCAGGATTGGAAGTGGACCAAGCAAAAATTGACGCAGTATCCAAGTTACCACCACCAGTCAATGTGAAAACACTTAGGAGTTTTTTGGGACATGTGGGGTTCTATCAAAGATTCATCTGCAACTTTTCTCAAATTGCAAGACCCCTAAGTGCGCTGCTCGAGATTGACCGTGAATACGATTTTAATGACGCATGCGCTGAAGCGTTCCACACACTAAGAAATGCGCTCATCACCGCACCTATTCTAGTTGCGTCCGACTGGACGCAACCGTTTGCGCTAATGTGTGACGCAAGTGGATATGCAGTGGGCGCAGTCTTAAGCCAGTGAAGAGATAGAGTTTTGCATCCTATCTATTATGCCAGTAAGATGTTGAATGATTCACAAGAAAATTATACAACCACAGAAAAAGAAATGCTCGTAGTGGTGTTTGCGTTGGAGAAATTTCGGCAGTACCTGATTGGATCAAATGTAGTGGTATATACTGATCATTCTGCGATCAAATACCTCATGACGAAGAAGGACGCAAAACCAAGACTGATTAGGTGGGTATTACTCCTGCAAGAATTTGACCTAGAAATCAAAGACCGGAAGGGCACTGAAAACCAAGTCGCAGATCATTTATCATGATTAGAAAATTGCGAGGTTCAGAAGAGAGAGAAAGAGATTGAAGAGAGATTCCCTGACGAGCACCTTATGATGGTATGCGTTAACATCCCATGGTATGCGGATATTGTAAACTTCATAGTTTGCGGCCAAGTACCTGAAGATTATTCATACCAGCAGAAGAAGAAGTTGAGACACGAGGTTAATTTTTATTTCTGGGATGACCCATTCTTGTATCGACTTGGACCTGATCATATTCAGCGTCGATGCGTTCTTGAGCACGAAACCAAGCACATTTTAGAACTTTTTCATGAGTCCCCTTATAGAGGACATTTTGGGGGGCAGCGGACCGCCGCTAAAGTTCTACAGAGCAGCTATTTTTGGCCAATGCTATTCAAGGACGCCCACGCCCATGTTGTGCAATGCGACAAGTGCCAGAGAATAGGGAACATGTCCAGACAGGATGAAATACCTTTGACTTCGATCTTAGAAATTGAACTGTTTGACCTATGGGAAATCGACTTCATGGGCTCGTTTCTGCCTTCAGAGGGTCATCAATATATTTTGGTTGCAGTTGATTATGTTTCAACGTGTGTTGAGGCCATCACATACGCTAAAAACGATGCGGCCACGGTGGCAAAATTTCTCAAGAAAAACATCTTCACGCGATATGCAACGCCACGTGCATTAATTAGCGATGAAGGCACACATTTCATCAATCGCATCATCATCAACCTGTTGATCAAATTTAATGTCAACAATAGAGTTGCAATTGCGTATCACCTACAAATCAATGGGCAGGCAAAAATCTCCAACAGAGAAATCAAGACCATCTTGGAGAAGGTAGTCAGTACCTCTAGGAAAGATTGGTCACCCAAGCTTTATGAAGCACTATGGGCATACAAGACTGCCTTCAAAACTCCAATCTGTATGTCCCAATATGCCCTGGTCTTCGGAAAAGCTTGCCATATGCCTCTCGAGTTGGAACACAAAGCAATGTGGGCAATTAAAAAGCTGAAATTTGATCTTCAAATCCGGAGAAAGTCCAGAAGTTGCAGTTGAACGAGTTGGTCGAGTGGTGAATGAATGCCTACGAAAATGCCAAACTTTATAAAGAGAAAACCAAAAAATGGCATGACGATCGCATAAGCAAGGGGACGTTCTTCGTGGGTCAATAGGTACTGTTATTTAACGCACGTTTGTGATTGTTTCCAGGAAAGTTGAAGTCCCGCTGGTCTGGGCCATTCCGCATTAAGACTATCTTCCCCCATGGCACAGTGGAGTTAACAACGAGGATGGAAATAACGCATTCAAAGTCAATGGTCAACGAATTAAGCCCTACTATGGGGGCAATGTGGACTGATGCAAGGAGACCATCAACTTAGGCAAGCAAGACTAATTGCTTACGGGGATGCATTTGCGGTAACGCTGAAGACCCTTTTCAAACAGCATCCCTATTATCTGTCTTTACTGCTTTATCTACTGCTTTGTTATTGCTTTTGTAAATTAGTTTTCCCTATCTACTTGAATTTATTTCTATTTCAATCTCAGCTTGCGTTAATTTAGTTTCCTGCCTAGTTGAATTTATTTCCAATTCTATCTTAGTATGCGTTGATCTTAATTTTCTGTGAATGAATGATGTAAGTGAACACCGCAACGTCTTATCAATATGGTTTTGGGATAAGCGTTGTGATTTTGGTGATACTATGACACGTCAGGTATGCATTGCGACGATAGGTGTATCTTGCGTTAATAGATACACTTTGTGCCCGTCCTCCAAAATTGCATTGCATTGATGGATGAGTTGCGCTCATATGTACATTGCACCCGTCCTCCGCAAATACACACTATGTTGACGGATGTGTTGCACTGGTAGAAACACCTTGTGCCCATCCTCCAAAAATGCATTGCGTTAATGGTTGTGTTGCACTAATATATATATTATGCCCGTCCTCCACAAATATGCATTTGCGGTAACAGATGTATTGCGTTAACAATTTAACATTGCGCCCGTCCTATTAAAAAAAATGATGATAAAATATTCGTAAAGAGGGTATTCGAATCGCTTCAGCTTCCGAGGAAATTATTACTTAGCAGACGAAAGGATATCCTTTCCTGCTAAGTCATAATGGGAGAGGCGCGACAGGCTTTTTGGAATACTAAAGCTTGCCACGTAGCGATTGCGTTGGGCCCATCAAGGCCCAACCTATAAATCGCACCTCCTTAAGCCCGAGGAGCTCACTTTCAGTCTCTTTGCAAAAATCCCTAAGCAAAATCTCTCTGCATACCATCATCCCCTTCCGCACTTTCTTCCAAAGAACAAAAAAATTTCTAACTTCCTTCCCTTTATCGAACCAATGGTCAGACAATCATCCCATTCCTCTTCCCAGCCATCGTCCCCTTTTCATGCCCCTGTCACTATGTGGGAGGCGGCCTTCCTCATCGCCAGCTGCCGCCTCGCCGGCCTGCCAAAGCCATCCCCTAGATTCGCTGGAAAACCTAGGCGAAAAACCTCTGTAGCTGCAATACCACCCACTCACTATGAAGGGTCGAGCACGGAGAGTGCTTCTGCCACAACACCTGAGGTGGCGATCCCAATACCTTCAACATAAAGTGAGCTAAAAAGAAAAGACGACAAGGAGATGTTCGGGAGTATTATGAGCCACTTAGAAAGATATGGGGGTTGCCGAAGGCCGGAGTAGTGAACCAGCCCCTACCATCAGAGAAGTATTTAGCGGTGGCTTCGTGGAGAATGGCCCTGACCATTTCGGATCCTAAGGAGACTGCCTCAACAGACTCCAATGAAGGACCCATAAGGGCTGTTTTGAAGGTTGTGGAGGCAAAGAAGCAGACGGAGAAGTCTGAAGAGAAGAAAGAGAAGAGAAAAGTTGAAGAAAAACGGGCAAAAGAAGATGAAGCCGCCCGACTAGAGAAGGAGAAGAAAGAAAAAAAAAGGAGAAACGAAAGAAAGAAAGAAAAAAGATGAAGTCGCCCGACTGGAGATGATGAATATGATAATGATATTAAAATCTAAAGATAAGAGTTTGTTACAGATAATGGATGAAAGATTAGAGATGAACACAGTTGATGAATAGAAAGTGAGAACAACTACGGAAAGCATGACAATGTCTTGATACAGATCCCGATCGAAGACGATTTGCTTGTCGGCGTGTGGGAGGAATGTAGTGGAGAACTTCCTTCTTAGGCTTGTTTTCCAGGTAGATTTGATCTTTGCACAGAGCTTCTCTTCGGGAATGGGAATGAATTGCTCGCTACAGAGACTTCCCTTTCGATCTTGTCTCGTCTTTCTCCCAGGATTTTCTCTAAGTTTTCTATTCAGACTAGCTTCCTTGCTTTGAATTTGATGAAGCTTTTTATAGACCTTGGCACCTTCTGCATCAGTGGTCCTGCTCTAAAAAGCTGATTTTTCCTACCATGGATTGGTGGAAACGTCCGCTTTGCTCCACATTTACGGTTTAGGGTTTAGGGTTTATGGGGTTTAGGGTTTAGGGTTTAGGGTTTAGGGTTTAGGGATTAGGGTTTAGGGTTTTTGGGTTTGGGTTTAGGGTTTTTGGGTTTAGCGTTTTAGGTTTTGGGTTTGGGTTTAGGGTTTAGGGTTTAGGTTTAGGGGTTAGGGGTTGGGGGATTAGGGGGTTGGGGTGTTAGGGGGTTTAGGTGTTTAGTGGTTTAGGTTGAAGGTTATGGTTGAGGGTTGAGGCTTGGGGTTGAGGGTTCAGGGCTACTGGGTTTTTAGGGTTTTGGGTGTTTAGGGTTGGGTTTAGGGTTTTTAGGGTTTAGGGTTTTTAGGGTTCATAGACCTTTTGCACAGAGCTTTATCTTTGGGAATCGGAAGAATTCTTTGCTCGGAGACTCACTTTTCAGCTTTGTCTCGTAGTTCTCTCGGATTTACTCTATAAAAGTCTTTTCAGACCAGCCTCTCTCTCCCTGTTTCAGTATATCTTTCAGCGAATTTGAGGAAGCTATTTATAGGCAAGACCTTGGCTCTTTGAATTTGTGGTCCCCACTGTCTAATTATGGTAATTCCTACAATCGCATAATGGAAAATTCCTTTATGTTCCATAGTCAATCCGTCAGAATTGCACAGCAAAAAGATGTACACTTGTCAGAATCGTCCGCGAATGCGTTGCTCTTCACATCTTCGATCGATCGCCGCATGCAATGTTGTTTTTTTATTACTGCATGCGGTTGAAATGCGTTGATCGCTAAAGCTCTTGATCGATTGTTGCATGCGCCGTCATTTTGTTGATCATCTTTTCATTCTTGATTGATGGGCGCATGCAATGTAGATGCGTTATACCTTTTGTCTTCGAGCCATTAACACATGCGGTGACCTATTTCCTGTTAAACAGAGACTGAAACATTCTATTTCGCCATCGCAATGGTGTTAGTGGGTACGTTTACGACATTTCATAATTTTTTTTATTTCTTAGCCAATTCTTATACTATCGGCGATACTTTTCTCTCTTTTTGCCACAATATCTAAATAAAACAACATAAATAACTTGTATTTCTACAAGTTATCAATTCCATTCGGAGAATGTTTGCATGAGTCAATACCAAGGTGAATAGGGGAAGTTGTTCATAATAAGTGGGAGAAGGAAGTGTGTCAACACATCCTACAGTCTCTTCCATTAGGTCGCACCGTGAGATTCCTATAATGCGCCTACATGTCTGCCCTGGAGCGACCTTACCAATCGGAGGGCATTATAGGATTCGAAACTCCGCGAACTCTAGAAATTGATAGGGTCTCTCAGGTCCGTTTTCATTCTTGTCTTTCCAACTTTGGGAGCATAATGATTCTGATCTTTGAGGTCTGAAAATGGAGGGTCACACTTACGAGAATTATTAGTTGTTAGTAAATTCTTGACAAAAGTACGATAAGCTAAGTGCTATATAGAATTAAAGAGTTATTCTTGGTTAGCATTAGTCAGATTGTCTTGGTTCAAAAGAGGAATAAGATCGAACTCCCTTCGGTGGAGGTTACTCTAAATTTTAAATATCGTTGCAAAATATAATAATGAAGGGTACATTATTAGTTTTTTTTGCTAAACATGAGAGTTTTGTGTAAAGAGATTATGGTTTTTTTACTAAAAATGATATGTTTTTTCTTTTTCAGATGACTAGCTCTTTAGATTCAACTGTTAGCTTCTAAAAAACTGTAACGACGACAACTACTCAACAATGGAACAAATCTGAATTCAAACATTAGTAATAGATGACCTGAGATTTGTCTTAACTGAGGATGTCCTTAGGCCCCTGCCTCGAAAGAAAGCACTCAGGTAAATATGAATTATAGTTGCTGAAACATGTTTAGTTGAGTATGATACCTCAACCTGATATGGATTCAGGAGCCATTAATCATATTTGCTTCTCTTTTCAGGAAACTAAAGTTCCTGAAAAAAGCTTAAAGAAGGCGAGATCACCCTCAAGGTTGGAACATTGAGAGGTTGTCTCGGCCGGAAGCACGGTGGGAGACTTGAAGTTGTTTCAACGATAGATATATCATACTTAAAGATGTTTTGTATGCTTCTAAAATGATGACGAAATTTAATATCTATCACATGTATATTGGAACAATGTATAAAAATATCTTTTGAAGTTAATGAAGCGTTCATTTTCAAGAAAAAGATATTCAAATTTGTTCTGCTATACTTGAAAACAACTTATATAAGTTAAGACCAACTAAAGCAAAATTTGTCTTAAATACTGAGATGTTTAGAACAGCCGAAACTCATAATAAAAGACAAAAGCTTATCTATAATGCCTATCTATGGCACTTAAGACTTGGCCACGTAAGTTTCAAAAGGATTGAGAGATTGGCTAATAATGACTCCTAAATACAGTTAGAAGACAATTCTTTTACCTCCATGTGAGTCTTGTCTTGAGGAAAAAATGACTAAGAGATCTTTTACTGGAAAAAGTAATCAGAGCCACATACCCTTAGAGCTCGTATATTCATCCTCTATGGACCGATGAATGTCAAAGCCGAAGTGGGTGTAATGCTGAATTTGATTATCTTTAAAATAAGCATGTGAACAAATATGGATAATGATGAATGTGAATCATACAAGCTCATGTTGCCATAAACTTGATGACTCAGAAAGATGGAGATGGAGTGTGGATGCTGTGTTATGCTTATTGACACTTTATGTGATACTACTTCTAGATGTGTGCATTATTAATGAAATGCTTATAGTATGCTATGCGTTGTCACAAGTTTCCTTACGCAGAAACCAAAAATAATTCCAACGCAAGTTTCTCGAAGTGATCTGAGTTCGAACACAGGGATTGCTGTCGTTAATGTGCTACATTTGTGATATATGCGACCGGGGTTTTTACAATTAACAAAGATTGTGTGTTTGTACAGGAAAATAACTTGCGGTAAAGTAAAATTGTGAAAATGACCTAAAGTTACGGTAATAAAATAAAGTGCGATAAACCTAAGCTAACGTGATGCGAGATATAAGATACATGATATACATGATGCTGAGTTCGAGACTGACTGTGAAGTTTATACAAAGGACCGTGGTATGCGATGGCAAGGCTTAATGGATGAAGCAGAAAGAGAAGTTCTAGATACAAGATACATCGCAATTTTTTAATTGCGTTAAAGATACAACTAAGGTTCCGCTTTCCCTTGGTGTACACCTCTCGGTGATCGGCCGCGTTCCCATATCTCTATGGTGAAACAGGGATGAACGTGGTGAACACAAGGTTGCTTCCATCTCTGGAAGTATTTCTCGCTTTAGTGAACGCATTCTTCCAACCCTCTCTCGATAGACGGGAAGGCATCTTCACTTTTGCTCTCACAGGTGAAGATGCCGCCTAGCATGCTTTGACTCAACTTAATTATTTTCTTAACCCAATTAATTTACTTGCTCAATTATTGCTAATTATCCAAGGGATTAAGCAAACATTGTAGAGAAAGTGAAATATGGATGAACGGAAATAGGCAAAGAGATGGAGATGGAAATGATCATAACATTTAATTATAGAATTAAGTGTCTGATACATGGTGTGAGTGATAGACTAAGAAGATGAATATAATTGATGATAAAGAGATAGAAACAAATACAGAAGAGTGTCAACGTCTTGACACAGATCTGGGCTGTGGTTTTTCTTGATGGCATGTGGAGTGGATGAAGAGAAGAGCTTCCCTCTCAAGCTTGCTCGTCTGGTATAAGTGACCTACGTACAGAGCTTCAACGGCAGGGATCGAAAGGATTCTTGCCGTGAGACTCACCTTTCGGCCTTGTCTCTTAATTCTTCCCGGATCTGCTCTGATTAGTCGCTCAACGAGTCTCTCTCTCAGATCAATATATACATTTTTCTCTATATTCAAGCATATCTTTTCAGTGCAATGGCCGGAGCTATTTATAGGCTCAGCTTTGACTCTTTGCATTATGGTCCCCACCGTATCGTTAAGGAAGTTCTAGAAATGGTGGAGTGAATATTCCTTCCATTACGCAATCAATCCTTTCAGAAATGCACAACGGTCAGCTGTACACACGTCAGAATCCTCCGCAATTGCGTTGCTCTTTACATCTTCGATCGTTTGCCCGCATGCAGTGTTGTTTTTTATTACCGCATGCGGTTGAGATTGCATTGATCGCTAAGCTCTTGATCGATTGTCGCATGCGCCATCATTGCATTGATCGTCTATTCATTCCTGAATGATGGGCGCAATGCGACGTAGATGTGTCGTTTAGATTATCTTGAGCCATGAACGCATACGGTGACTTGATTTCCTGCAAAACGGACTTGAAATATTCTTTTCTACCATCGCAAGTGGGTCAGTGGTTTATGGAACGAAATTATATATTCTCGATTTCTAGTTAATTCCAAAATTGAACGCCAAGATACTTCCCTTCCTTTTGCCGAGAATATTTTAAATAAAACATTATATAACTGTAATTTTACAAAGTTAATCACACCCCAAATTTAGATATATTTGCCCTCAAGCAAATCTTGCTCAAGGCAATCATGCTTCAATTCCCTACCTAAAATTTTGCGTCGATTGGTTCTTCTGAATGCTCACTAGGCACATTACTTAACATCAGAATGCAAATTATTTCTATCCTTGAAATTCAAACAACCCACTTATTCTCACTACATTCTGCTATCTTCTAGTTTAAAATTATGATTTACTGTCAAACACTTGATGGCCGAAGTGCGTGGTCAAACTTGCGTCATTTCTATAGATGAACTGTGATCATTATGGTCGCGGTTTAACCCTTCGTCTTTGGCTTTGTTCCGTTGACCCAGGTGTCATGCAAATCGATCCAACAGTTGTGTGCCATCTCTAACTTAACTTCGAAATTTCAGAGGAGGCTGTTCTCTGTTTTTTTCATTTCTCTT
>NC_052349.1:93490912-93509731 GCF_009727055.1 Benincasa hispida | reverse complement strand
AAAAACGAAGATAGACGCACTCAACATTTAAGATTAGATCGAACTGAGAGTCCTCTTAAGTCACTCATCTTCTACTAAGGTGCAAATATTCAGCTAGTCAATCTTCCTATCCTTATAATTCCATAATTATTGTGATCGGTACATAGTTTTTTTCTCCGAGTGTGCCTCATCCCAATTGCTTCCCACCTAGGCACGTATGTGAACTTTATACCTATTACTAACACGTAGCTATCTCTATCACTATCAAAACCACTTAGACAATATGGTCGTTACCTTTTATTCTTTGTCTCTCAACTCACCTAATCACTAACACCTATACTTTCTGCCCTAACCACTATTCCCACCAAATTTCTCGATTTTCTTCTACGGTTATAGAAATGAAGTAAGTTTTTGGAGCGGCTCCTTCAAACCATCTCTACCCCCTTTGTTCAAAAACAAACTTCGATCCAGTTCCGTGAATGCGGGTTGGTCCGAAATCGTATCGACGTCATTTATTATTGGAGGATCTTAGCTGCATGTGAACAATGGTCCTGATATCAGGTGTGACATCCGAATACCACTTCGTTTTGCGGCTCGTTCCCACCCAGGTGCTCACTGCCAAACCATCAACTACGCGTTCTGTCGTGCACATCTGCAACTTCTATACTCATGCCAACCTTTCAAGAGGAGCTAGTCTCTTGTTTCCTTTTATTCTTTATTTTCTCATTCTTCTTCTTTCCTTCTTCGATACTCTGCACCTCTGCTTCCTTGGAAAACCCAACCTTCGTTTTGGCTTCTCCTCTCCACGGGCTGCTCCATGCACAAACATCTCCAACTACTGACGAGAAGCTCCTGTTCACAACTTAACTCTTATAGCCGCCTTGGGATTGGTTTTCGAGGTTGTTCCGCGTGTGGGGGGCCGTGAACATTGAGGTGATTAATACCTGATTTTTTTTTATTTTTGAAATGATGAATGCCGATTTTTCTTAATTGACTCGCATCACTTGATCTTCAGTCTACCAGACCCTTCCCAACCCCCAAATCTTACGAGATGCGCCATCCGGTCCTCACTTCCGCGTCATGCGCTTTGGGATACGCAATACCGACAAATCACTTTAGACCAAAATCTCCAAAACATAAGCGTTTGAGCAAAAATTTGAGAACACGAATAAATAAGGTTTAAAGTAATTGACTTATTGAGCTTAGTAGCTACGAATTACAATCTAAGTGTTAGTTAGATTACGAAGATATACACAGTGTGGACAAATGTTTACTACAGCTGTATGCATATATACTCAATCATGGTAGTCGCAATGTAATAACGCGAGAAATAAAAAGATCAAGAATATCGCAATAATGACAAAGATATAAAAGAGAAAAGGCTAGTGGCCATATGGATAGAATTGTTACACATTAGTTGTATTTGAAAATTAACTAAGTAACCCAAAAGAATTAACAATTAACCAATACAAAATTTTTTGCATGTACAAAGAATCAAAGAATTGGACATCCTAATACATAGAAAAATAATAAATGAAGTTATAAATAAAAGAATGACCGCAATAAAAAAAATGTAAATTTATTGAGGAGGAAGAGGTTCCGATGGAGGATTTTGGTGAGGTACGCAAGGAGCTTCTTCGAAGTGTAGACACTATTGGAAATGTGGAGGCACCATGAGACCATGAAGATACGCTGTCAAGAAGTTGAAGTACTCATGGTTGTGCTGATTCCCTTTTGTCCTCCCTCACGGAGGTGGATTCTCCGTCCAGCTCTAGGCTCTCAGCCCTCTTTCTCCTTTCTTCCTCCTTTTCCAGGCGCCTTTCCTCCCGCCTGCTTTCTTTTCTTTCACTTCTTTCTTTTTTCTTCTTCAGCTTGGCTTCCTCATCTTCTTCATCCTTCTTCTCTTTGATTTTATTCTCTGCTTTTCTTCGATGGGCTTGCTCATCTCCTTCAGCCCTCTTCTCTTTGCTTTTCTTCTTCTTCTTCTTCTTCTCTTCAGCCACTTCAAACTGCTTCTCCGCCGCCGCTTCTTCCAAAGCGACCCTGATAGGTCCCTTATAGGATTCTACGTTAGCAGTTTCCTTAGGATACAAGATGGCCAGAGCGCTTCTCCTTGACTCCTCCTCCATCGCCTCCTCCGAAGGCAGTGGTTGGTTCACCACCCCAGCTTTGGGCAATCCTCCTCCTTTCTCCAAGTTGATGAGAATGCTCCCAAACACCTCCTTATCGTCCTGTCTCTTCTTTTCTCTCTCAGAGGAGAATGTTGGGAGTGGGGTGCTTTCAGAACTTTGCCCCGTTTTGAACTGGAATGGTTTGGCTGCTAAGGGATTTTGCTGGGGTCTTCCAGCGACTCGAGGGACGGTGTGTGGCTGGGCGGAAAGATGACGGCTGGCTGCAAGGAATGTTGCCTCTCGCATAGAGAGTTGGTTTTTCGAGGGTGATGAGGGTGAAGAAGATGGCTGGGAAGATTGGTCTGCCATGGATGCCAGAGTTTAAAGAAAACTTGGAATTCTTTAGGGTTTTAGGAAGAGGGAAACAATCTGGTATGCAGAGTGCTCTAGGGTTTCTGTTTGCAAATGAGATCAAATGGACTTCCACTAGATGAGGAAGATGGAATTATAGGTTGGGCCTTGAGGGGCCCAACGCGATTCTGCGGTGACAGGCCTCGAGCTACTCAAAAAGCTTTTCGTTAGCACTCCTCTCATTTAGAAGCATCAAAGAAGACGTCATTTCATCTGCTAAATCATCATTCACTGGAAGATGAAACGATTGGACTTCTCAGTTTGCATAAAGAATTAATCTTTGATGTTTTTATTCGAATGGGTTGCAAGGTGAAGAACTAACGCAATGAGTCATCACGCAAATGCGTCTTGCAGAGGACGGGCAACGACGCATGTATCCCTCACAACCACGTCTTAACGACATGCATTTATGTGAGGACAGGGCACGGTAATTTTACCAAGCGCAACACTACCTCACATACTGCATTTTTGCTAAGGACAGGCAAGAACCATACGAGCGCAAACACACCCCTCAACGCAATGCATTGAGTTGGAATAACGCAAATTTGTATCTTGTTGGTAAAGATGCAACCCCTCATCGTAATGCATATCGGGTGTTGATTGTTTTATTATTAAAATTTTTTTCTCAACGCAAGTCAACGACATTGCAGTAATAATTTCTTCTTATTAATCAATCATTCACCAACATTTAGATATACGCATTTAGCGAAAAAGTAAGGAATAAGCGAACATGGAAATAAACGCAAGAGATTTAAATGAAGCGATAAATTCATAAAGTCAATAAAACAAATTAAATTGAAGCATAAACAAAGTTCATAAAGCAATAAAGGCAGGAATTAAGAAAAGCATGTAAACTAGAATTGAGATATGGAACCGAAAGATAGTTTTCTTTGATGACGCAATCCACACCTCTGCAGGTGATCCAAATGCCTACCCAATGTCTTTAGGGACATTGTTCTCCTCTGTCTCATCCCACAATGTATACGGGGAGAGATATGATCTACTTCCTTTGGGAACCCACCAAGTATGGAGAATGCGTTACACATTTCTTCAACCCCGCATTCTCCACAACCGTAGGTTTTGAAATTCTTGCACTGATACTGGTCTTGATGTGCTCCTGCACGAAAAATATACCTGAATCTTTGGTGTCAGCTTAGAATTTCTGGATCACTTCATAATCATAAACCATCAGACTGCTCTCGCGCATAAACAGCCAGTACAAAGAGATCTGTCCTGCACATACTACAAACGTTCTCAACACTAACCTTAGTTAGCAATTCCCCAGCAACGACGCCAATAACAACTTGTAATGTTGAATTTGATTGTCTAAATAAGCATGTGAAAAAATATGGATAATGATGAATGTGAATCATACAAGCTCATGTTGCCATAAATTTGATGACTTGGAAAGATTGGAGATGGAGTGTGGATGTTGTTGTTATGCTTATTGACACTTTATGCCGATACTACTTCTAGATGTATGCATTATTAATGAAATGCTTGAAGTATGCTATGCATTGTCACAAGTTTCCTTGCGATGAAACCAAAGTATAATTCCAACGCAAGTTTCTCAAAGTGATCTGAGGTCGAACACAGGGATTGTTGTCGATAATGTGCTACATTTGTGATATATGCGACCAGGGTTTTTAGAATTAACAAAGATTGTGTGTTTAGACAGGAATAAACTTGCGGTAAAGTAAAATTGTGTAGATGACCTAAAGTTGCGGTATAAAATAAAGTGCGACAAACCTAAGCTAACATATGCGAGATACAAGATACATGAATATACATGATGCTGAGTTCCAGACTGACTGTGAAGTTTATAAAGAATCGTGGTATGCGATGGCAAGGCTTAATGGATGAAGAGAAAGAGAAAGAAAAATTAGTTACAAACATCGCAAGTTTGTTAATTGCATTAAAGATACAACTAAGGTTCTGCTTTCCCTTGGCGTACACCTTTCGGTGATCGGCCACGTTCCATATCTTATGGTGAAACAGGGATGAACATGGTGAATGCAAGGTTGCTTCCATCTCTGGAAGTACTTCTCGTTTTAGTGAACGCATTCTTCCAACCTTCTCTTGATAGGCGGAATGGCATCTTCACTTCTGCTCTCATAGTGAAGATGCCGTCTAGCATGCTTTGACTCACTTAATTATTTTCTTAACCCAATTAATTTACTTGCTCAATTATTGCTAATATTCCAAGGGATTAAGAAAACATTGGGAGAAAGTGAAATATGGATGAATAGAAATAGGCAAGAGATGAGATGGAAAATGATCATAACATTTAATTATAAGAATTAAGCGTCTGAATACATGTGTGAATGATAGACTAAGAAGATGAATACAATTGATGATAAAGAGATAGAAACAAATACAGAAGAGTGTCAATGTGTTACATAGATCTAGGTGGTGGTTTTGCTTGCCGTCATTGCATTTGAGATTGTGTTGATCACTAAGCTCTTGATCGATTGTCCCATGCGCCGTCATTGCGTTGATCATCTATTCATTCCTGAATGATGGGCGCAATGCGACGTAGATCATCGTTCATATTATCTTAAGCCATGAACGCATACGATGACTTGATTCCTACAAAACAGACTTGAAATATTCTTTTCTACCATCGCAATGGTGTCAGTGGGTGTATTGACGACAATTTATATTCTCCATTTCTTAGCTAATTTCCATACAATTGACGCAACTTTCCTTCCTTTTGGTTGAAATATCTAAATAAAACAGTATAAAATAACTTATTTCTACAAGTTATTAGTGGGTATGAATATTTCATCAATTTTATTGATGATTATTCAAGGTATGGTCATATTTACCTAATATGATCTGTTCAACATTGATAGTAATCCGGACGTGAAGGTAATCGCATCTTGAAGCAACCAACGCCAAGTCAATTGGAAGATGCATTAAGAACGGTAGCCAAACCTGGAAGCAAGTGGCAAACTTCTAGAAATGGAGCAAAGATGCTAGCTTCCAGGACTTAACTCCAGACGCGAATTTATGATATTACTTGATCAAACGGAGCATCATGCCCACAACGCATGATGAAACATGGTCAAAGGAACGCGTCCTGGCTACCTATTGCGTCATGCAATGCATCCCTTTAGACGTTGGAAGAATAATAAGGGATCAGATCAAGGCCATCAAGATCAAACCAAGAGGCAACTATATTTCCCATGGCTGATCTGTACATTGTGTGAACGCAGGGCATCCCTCTAGAGGATGATCATGAAGATATCGATGCGCTAATGATAGATATAAAGTTAGTAAGGTGTGTACTTCACGGTTCGCCGCATCAACCTGCCTTACCTACCAAGGAAGTGGCAACCAAGACTCGATCATCAAAACGCACCCCCAAAAGAAGACGCATCCAGATTGGTGAACACAGCGATGAAGCTTCAGAGCATGAAGAATATGAAGCTGAGCTTGAACTTCCAAGTGAAGAAGCGCAACCAATCCTCAATCTTACTCTCCATGACTCACCATCGGCCTCGCAGAAGGGAGTCCTAAACAAACGCACCAAGAACCAACTCATATGGATCAGGACATCCCTTACTCTCTTCCTTTGCCCCCACCATGTCCAATTCCCAATTTCGTGCCTCCTCCAATAATCTTTGAACCAACTGGGTTAGGATCGAGCAATGCAAAAAATTTTGAAGACCCAGTTGGAAGAAATAAAGAACCAACCCCACCTCGATACAACGCTGATTTAGAAGAGTTGAAAACTTTTATCAGTGATCAGCTCAGACCACTGGCCGCGTCCATCGAAGGTCTCCAACAACAGAATTGGGTTCTAAGAGATTATCTAAGGCAGCAAACAAGACGGATGCAAGACCAATTCGTTTATACAACGCAGTACATCAATCAAGTCTTGGTTGAAATGTTTGCTCTGCCTCCACTACCTGCCCATCTTAGAAACCCTCTGCGATTTATGGATGAAGACCATGGAGAAGAACGCATAGATGATGCACCAGCATAATAGAGTTTTGGGGTGTTGGGTTATTCTTTTGTATTCTTTTTGGGGTGTTGTATTTTCATTTAGTTGATATTCTTTTGTATTTGCTTGACTTGTTTGTTTACTTCATGTGAATCTATGAAAATCAATGAGAAATTCCTAACATTTTGTTCCTTGCGTTTGACCTTAGCATACTTTATTTTTTTTTTGTTCTTTATATATTTTCTAAGTCTTGTGCACTGCCTAACCTTAATGATATCAACTATATGAAATTTATAAGTATAGAGTAAGTGTTAGAAAAATCAACAAGGCCTGAACTTCTCTAAAAAGACTAAGTTTACTTTCTAATGTGTGCAAGTTTCAAGTCTTAAACTCCTTCCGGACTCTCAAAGTCTTTTTGAAATTTTGTTTCTCTTTTAGCAATGAGGATTTAGCTCGTCTCCAAATTTGGGGATGAGGGAAATATGAGTTAAGATGCATCAACGAGTACATCATAAAGAAAAGGGAACAAAATAAGAAAAATGTTAAACACAACTCCTCTGTCATAACTTCAAAAGAAAAAAAAAAAAAAAACTTAAAATGGCATGAGCTAAGTTGGAAAAGGAACTTAGCCGTAGTTGGATGCTCGCATGACACCCGTGAGGGCAAGCCAAAATGAAGTTAAGTCTCCTAGAACAATGCGTCCCATAGAACTCCTCTATCTAGTCTGAAGAAATTATATCTTGAAACGTATGAATATTAGATATGAGTTTAGTTGTGAAGGGTTCTCACCCGTAGTTGGATGTTCGCATGACACCGGTGGGGGAAGCCAAAACGAAAGTGGGATACCTAGAACAACAGATGGGTAAGTAAAAATTCATAATTTTTTTTCTTTTTATTCGGCAATTATCTTATAAAGAACATCTAACGCATTGCTGGTTTAGAAAAAACGAGAATGTTTTGAGAAACGAAAGGAGTTGTTGATAAAAGACCTGCTGTATCTGAAACTCAACATTAGTCCTTTTAGAAAAGAGTCAATATGAGTTACATTTTCCAAACTCTTATCTCAAGCTTATGAATGAATATGATGAGAGGCGAACTCTACACACTTAAGACAAAGGAGATAACAAAGAATTATTTTGGAATGCTTGAGGACAAGCATTGTTCAAATTTGGGGGTAGTGATAACTTGTAGAAATACAAGTTATTTTTGCTCTTAAGATGGAACAACTAAGGTTTTTAAAGATAAGTTCTCCTCATTTTTAGTATAAACGCATGAAATTATTCAAACATTAGCAAACTCATGCAAAAGAAGTTTTATTACTAAATATTGCGGCGCTAATGCATTGTACTGCAAGATTTCAACACGAGGATTAACGCTAACACATTAGAGAAGTGTCGCAGGGAAAGCTCTAACACATGGGCCATGCATTGGAGGGAGTTCAACGCAGAGAAGATTCATTGATCCAGGCTGATTATGACATGTCACCACTTGCAAGTATGGGCACCTGCAGCAGGCGGCGTCTGGAAAGCTTCCAAGCAGTAGGTGGCATTTGAAAACCTGCCGAGAGTCAGGCGGCTAACTAGGGCATGGATTTTAATGCTGACCAGTATATGGACATTAATGCTGCCCATTCACCAAGTGAACATGACCAACGCATATAAATAGATGAAGTCCCTTCAGAGTTCACAGTTAGAAAAATTATTCAGTTCAGAAATTATTAAGTTCCTTACTCTCTGTAATTAGTGTAGTCATAGTTTAAGCTGTGCTGTGGTGCCAAGATGATCAGAAGGGTTGAGATCCACTACCACTGCCGGTCAAGGAGTGGAGGAAGCCAAGCTTGAGAAAGACACTTCGTCCTCTTCTTATACAAGTGATTGTACACAACAGAATTGAGCCAAAGAGATACAAGAGATTGTACTCTGCGGCTTGACTCAGTTTCCTTCACCTCATTTATCGCTTTCATTTCACTTGATTGAATATTGCTTTTGTAAAGACAATTTGCTTCTTTATAAAATTTATATATTTGATCCATCACATTTTGCCATTGTTTATTTCTTGTTTATGTTGAATGCATTCATACTTTATGCAAAACTTCATTTCAAACGCTTAAGCCGACTTGATCACTTGGTAAAAGCATCTTTAACTTAGGTTATTCGAGAGAATAACTAAGCTGCATCAAGTAGGATGCCTAGTACAGCTAGAGATAACTTACTGGTGTTTATTGCATTCTGTGTTAGACGCATGCATCCTAGAGATAGGTTTTGTATGTTATTCGTATTAAGAAATGTTGAGTAAAGTCTAACGCATGAACAAAAGATAAGCAAATCATTCCATCTCATCCACATCACATTCTGGTTTGTGTACACTCATCTTAGACCGACGCATACCATTTACATTAAACTCCATTTTCGCATGATCCATCACTCACCACTCAACTTTTTTGTATCTTCTTGCACAGGCACAACCCTTTAGTGTAAATAACACATTTCTCTTCATATATTTAGGAAAACCCCTACAATAGATACAACGCAAGGTCTGTGTTTGTTTAACTGAATCTCTGAGTTGGACCCTGGACTTGCCATGAACCTAAATTAGATTTATACATGGGTATGGTTTAGGAAACTTGAACGTCATTAATAGGAGTGTCGTACGTTTCGATTGCATATATCTAACGCAACAATGCATTACAACTACTTAAACACATCACAGCATCAATGCACCATTTATACTTGGCACTTATTTTTCCAACTTATTTTATACAATACACTCCGTGCTCGAATCACGATAGCTACGAACAACAGGCTTTTTGAGTACCTCGAGGCCTGCCATCGCAGAATTTGCATTGGGCCCATCAAGGCCCAACCTATAAATTCCATCCTCCCCCTTCTTAGGTCGTCTATTTGATTCTTTTGCAAAAACGAAACCCTAGTAGATCCTTTGCATACCCAGACTTCAAACTTTCTTCCTAAAACCCTAAGAACCTTCCCAGCTCTTTCACTCAGTACAACCATGGCCGATCAGTCTTCCCATTCATCTTCTTTACCCTCATCACCCTCACCAAAATCACTGCAGAAGAGGCGGCATTCCTCGCAACAAGCCGCCGCCTCGCCACCCAGCCAAAACCCATCCCACGAATTGCTGTAAAACCTCGACGAAAGCCTTTAGCAGCCAGACCACTCCAAATCAGAGAGGGGCAGAGCACAGAGGGTGCCCCACTTCCAACATTGTCTTTTGAAAGCGAGAAAAAGAGAAGAGATGAAAGAGAAGTGTTCGGGAGTATTTTAAGTATTATGGAGAAGGAAGGAGGGCTGCCCGAAGTTGGAGAAAGAGGGCTGAGAGCCCAGAAGTCGACGGAGAATCAACCACCACAAGGGTGGATGAGGGGGTGTCAGCGCAACAAAGAGAATCAGCGTAACCTGAAGAGGAAACAACACAAATAAGAACGGGGACGACTGATGATGGAGAGGATTCAGACATCACCCCCCATATGCGGCGTCGCGAGGAGAATGCGTCGCAAGGGTCAACAATTGACCCCCCCCCCCCCCCCCCATTTTGGCAAAGTACAGTAGAAGAGAAGGAGAGGAGAAGAAGAGAGGAAGAAGAAAAAAAAGAGAAGATGTTGTGGGCACAACAAATCATCGTAGAAGGCGATTTAAGAAGAAATTTACACCATGAAGAAGTGCACCGCAACAACGCAATCTCGGTAGAAGAAGAGAGAATAAGGCTCGAGGAAGAACAACGCATAATACTGGCCTCCGAGCAATTTGAAAGGGAAATGAGAGAAGAAGAAGAGGAAGAAAAGAAGAAGAAGGAAGAGAAGGAGAAGAGGCGCAGAGTAAATGTTTAGCATATTCGAGAGAATAAAAGTAAAGAAATTGCGGAGTGGGAAAAGAAAGAACAACGCAAGGAATGGGAAAAGAGACAAAAACAAAGATCCCGCCTTGCGTTGACAAAAGAAAAGGGCAAAGCAAAAGTGGAAAGGAGTGAGCCTGCATTGGCCAAAGGACGCCCATAAAAAAAGAAAGAGAACGATGACATGATGATGGAAATGGGGTTCTTTCCCGCGTCAACGCCACTACCGAACTTAATCACAAGTGTTATACTAGAACATGGATGGGAAACATTTTGCCAGTGCCGATCCATTGTAATCCCAATGGTAGTGTGAGCTTTCTATAATGGATGACTTCATGGCACCAAAGATGCGGTGATCATGAAAGGGGAGGTAGTGCCTTTAAGCGCAAAGGACATCAATCAGTTATATCAGATGAAGGACATCCCGGAGGCCCCGGGTAATAAAATCATTGATGATCCCACAGAAGAACGGATGAAAGATGCGCTAAAGATATTAACGCAGCCAGGCACGCAATTGTCGGTATCTACGAAAGGCATCAGAACCCTTTGATGACATAATTTTTTAGGGTTCTATTTTAAGCACACACACTACGATGTCTCATGCATGATACAAGTCCATGTCCTCGTTACCAGTTCCCCAGCAACGGTGTCATAAACTTAATGAATTAATTTTAATCTAAGCTACAAGTCCATGCCATAAACTTGTAACGCAAATTTTATGCAATGATATGCGATACTACTTCTAGATATGCATTATTAATGAATGTTCTTGTAGTATGCTGTGCGTTGTCACAAGTTTCCTTGCATTGAAACTAAGTATAATTTCACTCCAAGTTTCTCGGTGTGATCCGAGGTCAAACACAGGGATTGTTTTAGGTTATTGTGTTATATTTGTGATACATATGACCAGGGGTTTTTCAAATTAATAAAAGAGTTTTGTGTACAATAAATTAAACATGCGATAAAGTAAAGTAAAGCGGTAAATATGCGATAATAAAATAAATTGCGATAAAGTAAACCTAATCTAAGATGATACAAGATACAGGTTTCATGATACAAGATACCGAGGTCAAGGTTGACTGTGAAGATTATACAAAGATCGTGTAATGCAGTGACAAGTCTTATGTGCGAAGCAGGAAGAGAAAAGATAACTAATATAAATAGCACAAGTTCCTTGATTACGTTAAAGATATAAGTACTGTTCCGCTTTTCCCTTGGTGTACACCTCTCGGTGATCGGCTGCGTTCCAACATTTCTGTGGTGAAACAGGGACGAACGTAATGAACGCAAGGTTGTTTCCATCTCTGGAAGTACTACTCGCTTTAGTCAACGCATTCTTCTAACCTTCTCTCGACAAATCAGAATGACATCTTCACTTCTGCTCTCACAGGTGAAGATGCCGTCTAGCATGCCTTAGCTAAATGCATTTATCTCTTTAACACAGATTAAGTTACTCGTTTAATTCATATTAATTACCAAGGGATTAAGAAAACTTCATGGAGAAAACGATTAATGGAGGAACGGAAATAGACAGAGAAGTGGAAATGGAAATGATCGAGACATTCAATAAAACTATTTAGCATCTGATACATGATTTGTGAATGAAGAGATTAAGAGAATGAAATACAGTTGATGAAATGGAGTTAGAAACAAATACAAATAAGCGCCAACATCTTGGCATCGATCTAGATGGAGATTTGCTTGCCGGCATGGATGGATCGTATGGAAGGATGAGCTTCCCTCTCAGGCTTGCTCAATCGGTAGCAGGGATCTAAGCACAGAGCTTCACGGCGAGGATCTGGCCAAATCGCACTGAGACTCACCTCTCGGCCTTGTCTCTTTTCTTCCTGGATTTCTTCCGATCAGTACTCAGCTCAGCCTCTCTCTCAGTAATCTAGCATCAATTAACCCTCGTATCAAGTATATCTTCTCTGAAATCTATGGGAGTATTTATAGGTGAAAAGCTTTGACTCTTGGCTTGTGGACCCCACTTATTGTTATGGAAATTCTGAAGATGGAGGAATAAATATTCCTTCTGTAATACAATCAGACCGTCAAATCTGCACAACGGTTAGTTGTACACGTGTCACAATCCTCTGCGTTTGCATTGCTCAGCTGCATCTTTTGATCGGTTGCTCGTATGCGGTGTTGTTTTTATTACTGCATGCGGTTGAAATTCAGCTCGAGATCGACTGTCGCATTGCGCCGTCATTACGTTAATCATCTCTTCATCGTGGTTTGACGGGCATAATGTGACGGAGATGCGTTATTTAGTTTCTCGTTGAGCCTTGATCGCAAGCGATGACTTGGTTTCCTACAAAACAGAATAGAAATATCCTCTTCTACCATCTTGATGATGTTAGTGGGTGTAATTGCGATAATTTGTAATTATTGTATTCCTTAGTTAATTTTCATACAATTGACACATATTTTCTCACTTTTGGCCGCAATATCTGAATAAGGCAGTATAAATAACTTGTATTTCTACAAATTATCACGTTGCGTCCAATAAACTGCTTCCGGAGGCGCGACTTTGGGTGTATTTGGTGAAACGGCGACTCATCCCGACTTCTCATGACAAAACAGTTTCGAGGGACAGAGTCATGGCCGCATACTGCATAGCACGTGGCATTCCAATAGATGTGGGCCAATTGATCGCAAGGTAGATTCGAGGTTCTGTGGGGCGTATAAGAGGCCAGTATTTCTTCCCGTGGACAGTTTCAAGCTTATGCCTTTCATTGGGTGTAGGTATTGAGGAAGAACCAATGCCAGAAGTCCATGGCCTCATCAACATCAAGATTTTGAAAATGCTTCTCAAAGATTCCCCCCATTGCCCCAAGCTTCCGCTGAAAAGGCCCATCATTGATTTAAATACGCCGAAGCAACCAAAGCCCAAGAAACAGCACAAGGTTGACAAAGGAAAGGAAAAAGTCCAAGAGCCATCACCGCAAGATTAAGAACCCTTGGACCCCTTACCTTTGGTGATTCGCCCTCTAAGCCCTCCTATAGAACCCCTTTCCCCACTCCCCGAACATTTTACTAACCTTCTCCTCGCTCCTGCTTCACCCAACACATATCCAGCAGCACTCTCCTCCCCTTCATCTTCACCGCAATTTTCCCCTCCACCGCCGCATGTTAACGACCCACATGATTTGGGTGAAGGCACTTCTACCCAACCCCAAAACATTGATGGTGAAACATCGCAGGCGCAGCCCCACCATTGCCACCCTAGCTGCTGACCTTGCTGATATGCGTTCTCTTCTCTCTAATCAACACGATTTCCTTTGCCAGCGAATAAAGGAGTTACACGAGCGACAAGCAAAGTTGCAACGCAGTGTTGCGATGATAAGGCAGGTGCTGATCAACATTCAATGCAATATCTACACGATCCACCTGAACCAAAGACAAGTGGCAGAGCGCAACCATGAGTACTTCAACTTTTTTATAGCCTAACTACATGGTCCTATGGTGCCTCCGCATTTATAGCAACATCTGCACTTTGAAGAAGCTTCTCTTATTCCTCCACAAAATACTCCTCCTGAACCTCCTTCTCAATAATTCTACTAATTTTTTGTTGTGGTCATTCTTTCATTTTATTCATTTCATTATTTCTATGTGTTGAAAATAGGGTTTTTACTCTAGGGGTATTTTTGTAATTGCCTCTAACCCTAGGGTTCTCTACAAGTCTATTTATTCACCCTGTTCTCATGTATTTAGTGAATTAGTTTATAATAATAAAAGAAAATATCTATACCGTGTTTTTCTCCCTGGTCTAGGGTTTCCACGTAAATTTTGTGTTTTTCTCTGTTATAATTTTCATCATGGTATCAGAGCAAAGGGACGAAATCCTAGCCATTATGGAAGAAAACCATCCATAATCGCTTTCTGCTGGTGGATCTTCAAGTTTTGATATGCAAACCGCTATTAGGGTTGCGGTTAAGGAGTGTTTTCAGGCTGCCCTATCAGACTTAATCTCCATCGTTCGATTGTAGGCAACCAATTCTTCAAAAAACCATCCGGTTGCAACAGGATCACAGTCGCCGATCAAGAACAGCCCAAGAACGTCGACGGACAGAGGCATTTCTGGCGTGCAGGCGACTGACGAACTTCCGATCGCTCCTTCTTGGCTATCTGAGTTTTCGATCGCCGATTATGGGGTTTCTAACCCTTGAAAATCTCAGATCGGCAAACCCTTTCAGATCGATGAAGCAGCGCCGCCTAGGGTTTCATCTTCTACCTCCTTCAGAAACACAACCGCGCCGCCAGTGTACACCCAAGGAGTCGCGACAGGCCCGGTGAGTTATTTCGTCTGGCAAGGAGCGCAGAATCTCTCCGATTCTATTCTCGGTTCGTTTGACCAGAGGGATGAGAGATTTTTCGGCAACCATCTTGAGCAGCGAAGCCGACCGGGGCCTTCTCATCTACCGGCGATCTCTCAGCCGGCTACCAGTGCCCCACCGGCGACCGTGGCGACTCAGTTTCCAGTCAGTTGTAGTTCGGTTCATTACTCCGATGATGTGAGACATCGATTGGCCTCTTTGCATCAGCAGATTTCAGATACAATGCTTGACACAACTTCCCAACTGCCTACTGGTCCAGAGAATCCGGTAAACTCATTATCTATTTTGCCCAATACAAATTACTTAACTGGTTCAATGGGAAATTCTGTAGGAGTTCTGGTTGGAGAAAAACTGAATGGGGAGAATTACTTCTTATGGTCCTAGTCAATTCGAATGGCTCTAGAAGGTAGGCACAAATTTGGATATCTGACAGGAGAAATTCCACAACCATCCTCAAGAAAGAATCTAGAAAGGGGAGGACTCTCTACTACGGTCTGCTCTTATTAACAGTATGGAGCCCCAGATTGGCCGGCCTCTTCTATATGCAGCAACTACAAGAGATATCTGGGAGGCAACCAGGGACTTGTACTCACAACAACAAAATGCATCCCGGTTGTACACTTTACATAAACACGTCCATGAATGCAAGCAAGAAAACATGACTATTACGTCCTACTTCAATAAGCTGTTAGTTTTTTGGCAAGAAATGGATTTGTGCCGGGAGATTATCTGGAACTGCGCACAGGATAGGGCACAGTATTTGAAACTTGAAGAGGCAGATAGGGTGTATGTGTTTTTGGCCGGATTAAACCCAAAATATGATAGTGTTCGAAGTCGCTTATTGGGTCAACGACCTATTCCGTCTCTCCAAGAGGTGTGTTCTGAGATTTGTCTAGAAGAAGACCGATCACAGGCTATAAACAGTCCGGTGATAGCCTCTGTTGACAAAAAACCGATCACGGGCTATGAACAGGCACATGAAGAGTATCACATAAAATAAAACCATCAAGAGGAAAAGTATTCCCTTTTCCTGCAACTGGGGCAAAAGACCCATCTGCAATTCTAATACGTTCATTCCCCGCACTCAGACAGTAAGTAACAAATAATTTTGAAGAACTAGTGAGATGATCTGTGGCCCCTGAATCCACGATCCAGGGTTTCTTGCCATTAATGCTAACAAGACCAAGAGCTGAGAATGTACCTAATTGAGCAATGGCACTTACTCCAACGGCATTCACATTGGTCTTACTATGCGCTAATGACTGATGCTGTAAATTTTCAGTAACTAGATCACTCACAGAAGTACGTCCGGAGTTTGATCTGTAATGGGACTGTCATTTCTTACTGTTCGGGGGCCTGCCGTGCAGCTTCCAACATTGGTCCTTCATATGCCACGGCTTCTTACAGTGCTCACAGACCGGTATGGGCTTTTTGTCACTGTCGAAATTGGATGCCTTTGATAATTTCCATTGTCATCTCTCTGTCTCTTTTCGTACATCCATAATCCATTTTCTCCATGATATGTTCTTAATCCCATGGGTAAATAGCAAGAATTAAGCGAGTAAGTTAATTTGTGTTAAGGAAATAATTAAGTTTAACTCAAGCATGCTCGACGGCATCTTCACCTGTAAGAGCAGAAGTGAAGATGTCATTACGCCTATCGAGAGAAGGTTGGAAGAATGCGTTAACTAAAGCAAGAAGTATTTCCAGAGATGGAAACAACCTTGCGTTTATCACGTTCATCCCTGTTTCACCATAGAGATATGGGAACGCGGCCGATCACCAAGAGGTGTACGCCAAGGGAAAGTAAAATCTTAGTTGTATTTTAACGCAATTGACAAACTTGCGATGTTTTTACTATTTACTCTTTCTCTTTCTACTTCATTCATAAAGACTTTCCATCACATACATCGAATCTTTGTACAACTTCATAGTCAGTTCTCGACCTCAGTATCGTGTATCATGTATCTTGTATCGTTTATCATATTACTTAGGATTTATTTTATTAACGCATTTTTACTTTCACCGCAATTTATATTTCTATATAAACCCAAATTCTTTATTCATTGTTAAAAACCGATCACATGTATCACAATAGTAGTGCATTAACGAAAACAATCCCTGTGTTCGACCTTGGATTATTCTGAGAAACTTGCATTGGAATTATACTTGGTTTCAGCGCAAGGAAATTTGTGACATGCACCACTACATCGCATACTACGAACATATCATTAACAACACATATACTTAGACGTAGTATCGCATACAAATTCTCTTTATCGCAATGCACTTGAGCGCAATTAGAGCAGCGTTAGAGTTAGATAAAGAGATTAAATTTTATGCCATCAAGTTTATGGCGCCGTTTCTGGGGACATGGGCTTATAGCATATTATCTATCATCATAGTGCATGCATAACAAGGAATTAATTTTATGTCATCACTATGCAATCGTGACGTTTTAATACCGATGCCAATTTTTTCAAACTTTTGCAAAATGAAACAAATTTTCATTTTATTCATCGGTTACCATAACCGAATGCAGCTGCTCCCACTAACGCACGTCCGAGAGAAGTTTTAGGCCAATTATCATATAATTAACCAATTTAATAATTAATAAATATAATCATATTATATTCTTATCCTATAGTTTGATATCACATATCTACTATAGTAATTTCTCCTCTACTTGATATAAATCATATTTATATCCAATTTCCTCGAAAATAATGTATCTCATACATTTAGTCAATTATATCATATATAATTAACCAGTTCAACTATATCATATATAATCGAACACCCTCTTGTCAATTTGAACATTTCAAACTGACCCAAAAACTGATTCTCAACTTTAATCCAAGCTACCAAAGGGACTTTTTGGACCTATGGCTCGAAGCTCCAACGTTACGTGAATAGCTGATTAAACTCTTTAGCACCGAGATCCACCATCCGTTAACTACCAGGCATTCTACTAAAGACCAATAGCTGAACTCTTCTTACCACAGATATATTTCTGTGTCCATTGGATATAACTAATCATGAGTACGATGACCCTTCACAGATGCTCGTAAGTAAAACTAAGCCAATTTACCATTTTGCCCTTGTAGTTACATCTCACTCCTTAAATACCACTGATCCCTCTAATTAACAATACAACATATTCCAACTATGTATGAACACCTCTCAGGCTAAGAGAAGGTGTGTGGTGCCACATCGTTCAAGCCCTGTAATTAGCCTTTAAGGGAGGTATCTATCTACTTACCCCTACATCAGGGAACGAGTGAATTCCATCTTATGTAGTTGAGTTCCCAGCTCCAAAATCAGATGAATCCCCAAAGTGGTAGGTTTGAGTCGACGGCCTGGCCACTCGCACCCATGCAAATCAAAGGATCGCCCTCAATGGCAGGATTTCCCAACTCACTTAGGATTGAGGTCTTGTTCGCTCGCGTTTGACCGAGTTCATATGTGTTAGATTTTATGTCCTAAAACTCGTAGTTTGTAATATCATATTCTTGTTCAATAAAGCTGTTATTAAAAATCTTTAGTAAATTTAAATTCTATATTCATGAATACAATAAACTAAGGTTCCGAGGCTGTTAAGTTTAAGTTTGAACTTTATGTAGTGATATAAATGTGGATCAAGTTCAAATATATATAGCCAAAATGGTCTATAGTATATGAATAAGGTTGGGCGCCTTGTTCTGGAGACACTATGGATGCGGCCCACTTTGTAGTTAGTACAAACGATGTGATTCTAAATCGTTCATATAGAGATATGTGAGTGGGGGCATCCTATTCAATGATTTTGCATAAGACTGAACCATGAAATAGTCATTTTTTACGTTCTAAACGCCGTTTTATGTATAAAACTGACTATTTCGTTAATTGATGAACTAGGTAACTTAATCTTAATCCTGAGCTAACTATGAACTCCTGTTCACTCGGAATTATCGTTAGATCTGCATAGGTAAGGTCAGCTCATTATCGCTGGCCCAATAAGTCTCCCATTTCAGGGGTAAGATCAGGTGGATAGTTTGGAACATAGGGTGCAAGATGGAATTCACTCCTACCCGTCATAGGGATAGTAGATAGGTTGTTCCCTTTAGTACTGAATCCAGGTCTTGAACAAGGGGCCCCACCCTCTCCTTGGCCCGAGGGGGGTTCGGTTTATAGATTG
>NC_052349.1:93475638-93486018 GCF_009727055.1 Benincasa hispida | reverse complement strand
AAAAGAGATCGAGAAAGGATAATAGTATGCGTTGAAAGGGTGTTGTCATTATCCTAGTTGAGCGCATAAGGGCAAAGGTGATAAGTTATGCGGAAGTGAAGGATATGCGGCCAAAGATTGAGCCTTGCGAGCATCTAGCATATGTGACAAGTTGCATCAATTAGATACACAAGATAAGGTTGAATGGGCAATGCCACCAATTGGTGGTGTATGGACATAGGTATGTTGCAGCAATTGGATGGACGCATGTGTGGTTAGATGAATGCATATGAGGGTTGGTATGGACCGCATTCAAGGTCGTCATCCGGACATATGGCTTGAGGTTGGCATAGAAACGCTTAAGGCCTTGAAGCATATGTGGTGTAACGCACAAAGAAAGACACATGCAAAATTTAAGCATTTTGGTATTGGCTAAAGAAAGAGGAAGTACACCTGTAGAATTGCAGTGACTTAAAAGGTTGCATTGATATATGTGGGGAAATAGACACACTTGAACAATGCGACCATAAGTAGGAGATGTCGGCCTTGGATAGATTTGGATGCCTATAAATAGGGCTAAGGACTCCTCTTCAGATCATTTCAAAGGACATTAAGAAGAGTGTGAAAAGCCTGATTGTGAGGAAACTATGCGTTGATGAGAGAACGCATGCGTTGATAACAAATCTATGCGTCAGTCATTAAGCTTCAAAGAGGAGACGCAGTGGACAGTGAATGTTTGGAAATAGCAATGCAAATTTGGGATGAGGGAAGTTCTCCCCAAGCATTGGAGTGATTCCAAAGCCACCCTGAAAGCTCAACGAGTCTAAGATTTCAGGGTAGGGGCTTTCAGAGAAGAAGCTCCAAAGGAATTGGGGCTGGAAACTGAGAAAAGAGAGAAAGATTCATAGTTGTGTCGGGTAAAACTTAGGTCAGTCTTTGAGAATTTGATGATTCGGAAAAACACAGAAGATTTCTGAACTAAGATTTTTAAGGTAAGCTTTCCGTGAGGACATTATTGAAGCGTATTTAACAGAAGGAAAGCATTCTCAATAATAAGGTATAGAACATGAAATATCTGAGCAATTTATTGTAAATCTGGATCTTAGGGTTTCAAAAAGGGGAGCCCGAGTACCAAGGAACTTCTAAGAGAGAAAGATTCCTAAACGATCAGTGACTTAAAATATTTGACCTAAATATTTACAATGTTTTAAAGAAACCATATTTTTAAAAGAAGATTATTCTCGTGCCAAGCTAGTTTTTAACAAAAGTAATTTCCAAGCAAAACCATGAGTTAATGTTTCCAAACGCAATGCAAATGTATGAAAAGTTTATTGAAAAACTATTTAATGTGGTGTTTAAATACACCCGCATGCGTTAGTATCTGTTAAAGACCATGTTTTCTATGGGAAATACTTTACATGCTTTAAAGAGAAAGTCATTTATGACTAGTTCTACTTGAAACACGATACCAGATGACGGTTGAGAAGGTATCCGAGCAGCTTCGATACTGAAGACAAGTTTAGAAGAAGATCATCTGAAGCAGAAAGTACCTAGGATTATGACGGAATACTTTAGGTTTTTTAAAATAAAAAGGCCACGTGCACGTAGGTAGTTTAAAGTTGGAGATTGAGCAATAAAGGGTTCTTCTTTTGACTAGCATGTAGAAGATGGAGTAAAAGGGTTCTCTCTTGGACTAGCAGTTAATGTTGGGATGTAACCACAGCAAGGTTATTCTCAACTAAGGAACAGTGTTAATGTTTTCTGATTAAAAACAACTTTCTATATGCTTTTAATATGCTTGGAAAATGTTTTATACTTGCAGTACAAGTTACTGTAGAAGTTTATTAATTTTAGTTTAATCTCCTTATTTGAGATTTTTTTGCAGTGAGTAATCAAGTTTTCTTTCTTAATCACTCATAGGCTAGCAAGTCACACCCGTTTTTCAAATGTTTTCCCTTCCCTCAGGTAGCGGTTATAAAATCTTCCGGAGATAGCTCTGCATCTGCTTCTGCCACTAAAAGACAAAAGACATTGTAACCCATGCTGTGGTTACTGGTAAAATATTGTAGTATCATGTTACACGCTGTTCATATAGGGACCTAAAGTTGTGAAACTAGTGAATGTAAGTACTCTAAATATGTTGTGTTTTTAAAGTTAATTAAATTTTTGGCCTAAGAGGCATCCACTATATATTGAGTTTATACATTGGTATCAGAGTTATTTCTGTAAGAGTTAATTAGGCAGTAAGTGTCAATAAAAGGGTTGATACTGCTGCAGTCATGTCTTTCCTAGGCTTTGAGGGTAAGTCTGGGACGGGGTTTGGTGACAGTAGGCAGATCGCTGAGTATCGGATGCTCGGGTGTCGTTTTTAACGCGCTGCGTGCAACTAAGACGATTGGGGTATATGCTCAACAAACTCATTTCTTAGTACCTAACTTAAACGATGCGTAAGAGTAACGCACAGTAATCGTTTAGCCTCTTCGTAGTGTTAAGCGACGTCTAGACGATCAGGCTTCATAGCCTCGTTGTCATCTAAGCGATCGTTTAGCATTTTGCACTATCGTTTGATGTGCGCTAAGCGATCATTTACCTGAGGCGTTTACTAAACGGTGAAGCACTAAGTAGGGCTGCATCATCGACTCCACTATAGAAGTAGAGTACGTAGTGTTTTGCGAAGCTGCTAAGAAGGCTGTTTGGCTTAGAAAGTTCTTGACAGAACTAGAAGTTGTTCCTGAAGGAAATCGAATCCGAGATTTCCATGAGCATCAGAAAAAAGATCATTCCAAATTATAATCATGAATGAACATTAGAAATTATAGTCGTAAACAAAACATACAGTTATGCAATCAATACATAAATTATAGCATGAACACTACAAATAAATAAGGCAAAAGCTATAAACCTTTGTAGTCTCGTTTTCACGCTCCTTGCTCACGAACGCTCGAACACAACAACCTCGAATTCTCGAACAGCACAACCACAACAGTGCAAAAACACTTCACGCTCGCCCTCAGCAATCGCCTCTGTCACAAACACTCCAACAGCACACGAACCTCGACGATGTCGAGTTGAGTATGACACCACCAAGAAGGTTACCTTGGTATTCTCGGTGTGAGAATCCAGAGGTTGGACTCTGTTCGGACTTGGTATGAGGCAGATGAAGGAGGAAAGAACAATCGTGTACACGATCGGGCAAGTGGGAAAAGACAGAGACAAATCGTATAGGTCAATGCCAATCGTTTAACTAAAGCTAAGCGATCGTATAGCAAAAGCTAAGCGATCGTTTAGCTCGATGTCTGTTGCTTACAAACACTACACAATCGTTTACTAAAACACACTGTCACAAGCGCAGTGAGTTTCTTTTTGCCGAGAGAAAACTCAAAAACTTTTCCAACGTTTCGTAAAAACTTACTAAAATTAGGAAAACAAATTTTCTTTTAACTCACGGTTACCATGAAAATCCAATAACCACCCCCTCAATTGGTTATTAAGAAAAAGAATTAATTATCCAATAATTATAAATGATAACCAACTTATCATACTATATTTATAACCTATAGTTTTAATATTTCATATCATGAAACATACAAACCATAGTTCTTTTTCTATTCCATGGTACATAATGTAAATCTCATTTACATCAATCCTCCACTAGATGTATTTCATACATCAAACCGATTATATCATACATAATCAAAATACCTCTTGTCAATTTGAACATTTCAAATCAACACCAAGAACTGATCCTCAACTAAATCCATTGAGCTACCAAGGGGATCTTATGAACCTGTAGCTCGAAGCTCCAACGGTATATGAATGGACTAAACTCTTTAGTCACAGGATCCACCATCCGTTAACTGCTAGGCACTTCACTAAAGACCGATAGCTAAACTCTCCTTACCACAGATATATTATGTGTCCATCTTAACCAATCAGAAGTGCGACACTCTTCATAGATCACTCGTAAGTACAGCTGGGTCAATAACCGTTATGCTTCTGTAGTAATATCTATCTCCTTAAGTACCACCGATCCCACTAATGAAAATAAGTCACAGTCTTACTATGACTGAGTCTTCTCTTCCAAGGAGAAGCTGTGGCCACTATGTTCAAGCCTCGAAATTATCCCTTAAGGGAGCAATCTCTCTACTTCTCCTTGCTGCGGGAAATGAGTGAATTCCATCTTGTGGATTGAGTTCCCAGCTCTCAAATCATACAAGTCCCCAAAAAGGTAGGCATGTTGAGTTGGAATTTGGCCACTCTCACCCATACTAATCAAAGGACCGCCCTTAAAGGCAGGAGTTCCCAAAACACTCAGGATTGAAGTCGTGTCACCTATGGTCGTTTAGGTGAGATGTAAGTCTCTAGTATCAACGGCGTTATATATAGAGTCTAGTCATCTCGTGGTCCAAGTCTTTTACAAACTTGTTGTATAGGATACCCCCGCTCTCAGGTCTCCACATGAATGGTCAGGATCTACCTTCTATAGTAGTTTACAACACTTGCAAACCTCTACAAAGCGAGTCGTATCCGTAGTGTCACCAGGATCAGGTATCCCATCTTAATCCTTAAACTACAGACCTATTTAGATTATCACTTAAGGCATGATTCACTTGTATATCACACATACATGCTTAAGTTCACATAAGATAACTAAGGAGCTTTGTTTATTGGATATGAGTAAATGCCAGAATTAAATAACACTTATTTTATTCATTAAACAATGTGAATCTTTACAAAACAATGAGACTCCGGGAGAATTAGGACACCAATCCTAATAGTTCTAGATATTTCTAGGCCAATCACCCTCTATTGTGACAATAGTGGGGTTGTGGCTGATGGAACACGAGACATACGCAGCGGAATAAGGATCTAATTACACTTTAATTGCTTCTAATTAAAAGGAAATTAGCGGCAGAGTGCAAATGTATCGAATGGGCACGTGAAAGTTGTCTTGTCCTGATCTTCCGGCACAATCGCGATCTGGTTATACCCTGAATAGCCGTCAAGAAAGAAAAAGAATTCATTCGCTGCAAGTCGATCCAACATTTGATCAATAAACGGTAGTGGAAAATGGTCCTTCTTCGTGGCCAAATTTAGCTTGCATTAATCCATGCATATTTGGAACGCACTGCACTGGGCTCACCCAGTTGCTATCAGATATGGGGTAAATAACCCCTGCATCAAGCCACTTCACAATTTCTTTCTTGACAACCTCCCTCATGGCAGGGTTCAGACGGCGCTGCCTCTCTACGGATCCTGTTTTTCCCTCTTCAAGACGGATCTTGTGCATGCAATACGAGGGACTGATCCCTTGAATGTCCGCTAAGGTCCATCCCAAGGCTTTCGCATATTTCTTGAGGATCTGAATAAGTGTTTCCTCCTTTTCTTTGCTCAGCGAGGCAGAGATTATGACTGGTAGAGTGTCGTTGCCTCCTAAATAAACATATTTGAGGTACACTGGTAGTGCCTTCAACTCCAACACGGGTGGTTCTTCCAAAGATGGCTTAGTTCACTATGTTGATCGTTCAGATAACTTTATTGATTCAAAATCTGAGTCAGTCTGTATTGCGGCGCAATTCTCCTCCAGCATTGTGCCAACCTCAAAGTCTTCTTCTTCCGATTCTTCTTGAAACTCGTGCCATTGTTCTTCCTACAGTTCTCCAATATACTGGCAGTTTTCCATATCATCTGGGTATTTCAACGAATTAAGAACGTTAAACTTTGCTTGCTGATTGTCGACTCTTATAGTGAGTTCTCCTTTTTGTACGTCGATCAGCGCTCGCCTTGTTGCAAGAAACGGGCGACCCAATATGAACGGCACCTCAGTGTCAACTTCGTAATCCAGTATAATAAAGTCAATAGGAAAGATGAATTTATCCACTTGCACGAGTACGTCCTCTATCTTGCCCTCTGGATGCATTATTAATCTGTCAGCCAACTGCAACGTGACTGTGGTGGGTCTTGCGTTGCGATATTTAACTTCTTGAAGATTGATAAGGGTATTAAGTTGATACTTGCCCCTAAGTCACAGAGCGCATTTCTGACTTCTTTACCCCCGATAGAGCATGGCAATGTGAAGCTCCTTGAATCTTTAATTTTCTTGAGGATGTTGTTCTGGAAGAGCGCACTACATTCATACGTTAGTGCGACAGTTTCATTTTCCCCGATCTTTCTCTTATTGGCGATTATATCCTTAAAGAACTTCACATAGCTGGGCATCTGTTCCAGTGTTTCTACTAAGGGAATGTTGATATGTAGCTGTCGGAGAACATCCAGGAACCTCTTGAATTGTTTACTATCATCTTTCTTTTTCAACTTAGATGGGAATGGTGGAGGATTCCGCCATACTTCTTGATCGTTTGATTGTTCTTTGAGGTCCCTCACATCCTGTGTTCTTAGGGTTGGAGTTTGCGATGACTTTGGCTCTGGGTTTTGTGGAGATTCATACTTCGTAGAGGTAGTTGCTTCTAAATTGGTAGATCTATTGTTTGTAATCGAGTGGTCATTATTGGTGATTATGTCTTCTAGTTCTTCTACTGATTCTGGTACTGTTGGCATGGGGACAACCTTTCTACCGCTTCTCAATGTCACTGCTTGACATTGTTCCTTGCCACTTGGTCTTGGTGCTTTCGAGCTGCTGGGCAACGTACCAGGTGCTCTATTTTTAAGCTCGTTCGCAAGCTGTCCAACCTGCACCTCCAAATTCCTAATGGAGGAAGCTTGCGACTGCATGATTGCCTCGTTCTTTTTGATATATTGCTTCAGTAGTGCTTCCAAGGACGAGGTACTAAATGAGGTGTTAGAAGAGGATGGTTGGTTGTGCAGCTGTCTACTCTAATAATTACCCTGGCTTTGATTCTGATGATGAAAAATCGGAGGATTGCCTCGATTCCTGGATTGATTGTTCTGTATATTTCTTTGGTCCCCCTGGTCGTTGTTCTCTCCCCAACTGAAGTTGGGGTGATTCCTCCAACCAGGGTTATACGTGTTGCTGAAGGGGTTGTTGTGAATAGAGTATACTGACTGTGGGTTTGATGGGCAAACTTCTACCGAATGACCCCCTCCGCACTGTACACAGCTTATTGCTACCACTTACATTAGTGCATTGGCTTGCGCTACACCTTGGGAGAGAGTCCCTTGATTTATGGCCATCATTTGGAGGAGCGAGGTGACTACAGCCATTTGGGCGGCCAATGTGGTCATTACATCAGCTGGTACAATGGCGCTTTCTATTTTTCTTCGCTCTGGGCCTCTTCCTCCATACCCATCATCAACCCAGTCATTTGTATTTCGTGAGATGCGATCTAAGATGACTTTTGCTTCAGTGTACGTCTTATCTATAAATCCTCCTGCCACGGAGGCATCAGCAACAGCTTGCGTCAATCTATCCAAGCCATTATAAAAGGTTTCCATAAGAACAAAATCGAGAATTGATGACTTAATTTTGTATCTTATCTTATAGCATGTGGACAAATATGAATGTGAATGAATGAACAAGTCCATGTCCCCGGAAATGGCGCCATAAACTTGATGACTTGAGATTGATGAGTGTGTAATGTGCATGCATGATGATGTGTTACAAGCTCATGTTGCCATAAACTTGTAAAGCAAAATGTAATCTTATGTTGTGTTGTTGCTTATGCACATTTTATGCGATACTACTTCTAGATATTTGCGTTGTTGACTATATGCTTGTAGTATGCTATGGAGGAATGCATTGTCACAAGTTTCCTTGCGTTGAAACCAAGTATAATTCCAACGCAAGTTTCTCAGAGTAATCCAAGGTCAAACACAAGGATTGTTGTCGTTAATGTGTTACATTCGTGATATATGCAACCGGTTTTTACAATTAATAAAGATTCTGTGTTTGTACAGAAAAGTAAATTGCGGTAAAGTAAAATTTTGTAGATAAACTAAAGTTGCATTAATAAAATAAATTGCAATGAAAATAAACCTAAGCTAATGTGATGCAAGATACAAGATACATGATATACATGATACTGAGTTCGAGACTGACTGTGAAGTTTATACAAAGGATCGTGGTATGTGAGGGCAAGTCTTTATGGATGAATCAGAAGGAGAAAGAATAATTAGTGCAAACGTCGCAAGTTTGTTAATTGCGTTAAAGATGTAACTAAGGTTCCACTTTTCCTTGGTGTACACCTCTCGGTGATTGGCCGCGTTCTCATATCTCTATGGTGAAACAGGGATGAACGTGGTGAACGCAATGTTGCTTCCATCTCTAGAAGTACTTCTTGCTTTAGTTAACACATTCTTCTAACCCTCTCTCGATAGGCGGAATGGCATCTTCACTTCTGCTCTCACGGGTGAAGATGCCGTCTAGCATGCCTTGACTAAACTTAATTATTTCCTTAACCCAATTATTTTACTTGTTTAATTCTTGCTAATTACCCATGGGATTAAGAAAACGTCATGGAGAAAATGAATTATGGGTGAACGGAAATAGACAGAGAAATGATAATGGAAATGATCATAATATGCAATACTAAGATTAAGCGTCTAATACATGGTGTGAATGATAGACTAAGTAAATGAGTACAAGTGATGATGAAGAGATAGAAACAAATACAGAAGAGTGTCAACGTCTTGACACAGATTCGGATGGTGGTTTTGCTTGCCGGCATGTGGAATGAATGAACAGAAAAGCTTCCCTCTCAGTCTTGCTCGTCTGGTAGAGGTGACCTTTGCACAGAGCTTCGACGACAGGGATCGGAAGGATTCTTTGCCCGAAGACTCACCTCTCGACCTTGTCTCTTAATTCTTCCCGGATATACTCTGATTAATCACTCAACCAGTCTTTCTCTCAGATCAGTATATATACTTTTCTCTGTATTCAAGCATCCCTTTTAAGTGGAATGGCCGGAGCTATTTATAGGCTAAGCTTTGACTCTCTGACTTGTGGTCCCCACTTTATTGTTATGGCAGTTCCTGAAATGGTGGAGTGAATATTCCTTCTGTTACACAATCAATCCCGTCCGAAATGCATAATGGTCAGCTGTACACGCGTCAGAATTCTCCGCATTTGCGTTGCTCTTCACATCTTCGATCGTTTGCCTGCATGCGGTGTTGGTTTTTATTAACGCATGCGGTTCAGATTGCGTTGATCGCTTAGCTCTTGATCGATTGTCGCATGCGCCGTCATTGCGTTGATTGTCTATTCATTCTTGAATGATGGGCACAATGCGACGTAGATGCGTTGTTTAGTTTATCTTGAGCCATGAATGCATGCAGTGACTTGATTTCCTACAAAACAGACTTGAAATATTCTTTTCTACCATCGCAATGGTGTTAGTGGGTGTATTGACGACAATTTATAATTCTCACATTTCTTAGCCAATTTCTATATAATCGACACAACTTTCCTTTCTTTTGGCCGTAATATCTAAATAAAACAGTATAAATAACTTGTATTTCTACAAGTTATCAAGAATCCCGATATGCAGACAATTTTTCACCAATCTTCTAAATCGCACCCATGTCGTGCTCAAAGTCTCATTTTCCATCTGCGGGCGGGAAAAATTTCTTCATGAACCCTCCACCAACTGGTCCCAAGAATTGATCTCATTTGGCTCCAATGAATGAGCCCACCTCTTTGCTTCATCCCGAAGTGTATACGGAAGAGATATAGTCTTATTCCTTTAGGAGTCATGCTAGGGATGGAAAATGTATTACACATCTCTACAAAGCTGGTCAGATGTGCATGCAGGTCCTCTCCTTATAAACCTCCAAACTGACTCGCATTTTGAATAATTTGGAGCATGACCGACTTTATTTCAAATCTTGCATTCTCCTCCACCATAGGTCTTACAGTTCCAGGCGAGAAGTCATATAAATTAGGTGCCGCATAGTTCCTCATGGGAATATTGCAGTCGGTGGCTAGAAAAACTGGGTCTTGTGCTGGCCGATTTATTCCTTGATTCCCCTCGGGCCTATCGTTGTTGTTTGCCATGTTTCTTCTCCGCCTCGTTCGGTTCTGACGTGGCCGATTTAATGTAAATTCCATTAAATGCAGGTGAGAGTCCCAACTCTCTGAAAAGTCTAGTGCACAAGTGCACAACATATCTTCCAATATATGGTTCAGACGTTCTATTTGACCATCAGTCTATGGGTGAAAAATTTTACCAAAATCCAATCAAGTACCCAATGCTAACTGGAGACTCTAAAAAAAAAAACTAGATACAAAACGAGGGTCATCGTTTGACATAGCTAAAACTAGTACCAAAAGAGGTGTAACAACCCCTTGCAAAAATAACTATGAAACTTAAGATGTTGAAAATCAACAACACTTCTACACGTCCGAGCTGAGAACTGTGAAAACGGTCATGAAGTTAAGAAAGTCTTATCCACTAAAAACATACATTTGAACTTACCATTTTGTCA
>NC_052349.1:93462367-93472178 GCF_009727055.1 Benincasa hispida | reverse complement strand
ACTAAGAATTTCCATCTTGTAGAATTCCTCTTTGCCAATTTGCATACGTTTAAACTCCAAAAGACTTTTGTTTCTTCAAATCTGTCTAACTTGGATCTCCTTAACACAATAAGCCTATGGGTTTAGTCTAGGTATACTAAAATAATCCTTCAACCTAAACAAATAACACCTTGCTTTAACCCCTTTAAGTCCAAGATCATGTCCAACTATTTTAGCTTCCTTTAATGATATCTACCTAGCTAGATATTCCAAAAGAATTCTTTATATCATTACACATACTTTACCAGTTCATCAAGTCGTAGTATTACCCAAATGATTATGAATTATGAATCCTTTCTAAAGTTCCTATCAAAATGTTGGGTTTTTTTAATATCTCAAAACCTTTAATAAATCTATAGACTCTTTTTCTTTTCCTCCTTATTCATAAAACAACTTTTAACCTTATACTTGAGCACTGGCCTGTGTATTTATATTACCACCGATTGCACTATCCAACACAAAACATAACACTAGTCCTTGATCAATTCTTGTCTCAAAAATTTTATCCTTTGGCTTAAATATTTAAATACCTTCATTCCTAAATTGTCATAACTCTAATAGTTTCATCAACCTTTAACATTGCTGAACTGAGGTATATATTTGTTCGTTTCTAACATAATTTCCATGAGAATAACTAGTGCCAAGTGACCTCATAATTTACTCTATTTTATTTTTCTCCTTTTGTAGTGTCATACCTGATAATCCTCTTATAATAACTTCTAACGAGTCACTGACCTAACATTAGAATATAACTAGTGCATGTAAGCTAAACAAATATTTTAACGCACAACTAACATAAAACTTGTAATTGATAAGACGTATCTGGCGATGACGAGGAATCCGTTCATGGGCCACAGGGACAATCTAGACTTACATAGTAAGTCAGTCTACAGAACCCAAAACATGAGCTCTGATACCAACTGTAACGACACGACCCCCTTGGACTTAGGTAAGGTCGTTACTAAAATAAATGCATGCAAAGAATTTAAAACGACGCTCAGTTATTTGAAATAAATGCTAATTAAAACAAGAGAAGTTCAAAAGACATTTATTAAATACAATTGTTAAAATAAATAATAGGGTACCCAAAATTCTTAAAGACCAACAAAAGTATATAAAAGAAATAATCCTTAGAAATAAATTTTTAACAGTAAAACTAAATATTAAGAGGAAAATAAGGACTCAAATTTCAAGGTGCAGAAGCAAAAAAGTCTAGTCCCAGTGTCACGATCACAAATTCCGCTGCGCCATCGCCAGTGCATCTTTACCTTTTCCTGAAACATCAACATAAGAAAGGATGAGTATGAAATAATTAGTAAGTAACCCCACCACTGGGGTCAGGCTAGGCATCTATGTCCTCTAGATACCCACCTATGGCACATAAGCACATGAAACAGATAAGAGACTGAGTTCTATCCTATTGTAGTTAAGTATGCCCACAAAACTGGTGAATCCCGAAGGAAACAAAAAACTGGTGAATCCCGGAGGGAACACAAAACTGGTGAATCCCAAAGGAAACACAAACTGGTGAGTCCTGAAGGAAACAAAAACTGGTGAATCACAAAGTAAACACAAAACTGGTGAATCCCGAAGGAAACACAAAACTGGTGAATCCCGAAGGAAACACAAAACTAGTGAATCCCGAAGGAAACACAAAACTGGTGAATCCCAAAGGAAACACAAATTGGTGAATCCCGAAGGAAACACAAAACTGGTGAGCATCCAACTAATCAATGAGGATATTNGGAAACACAAAACTGGTGAGCATCCAACTAATCAATGAGGATATTCACACAGTCTCAACGTTCTAAGAATCAACACCGTACAATTCTAAAACATACATGAAATCCTTGGTACCATGGCTCCATCACATACACATAATCCTCAACAACATATTATACAACATTCATGTAAACCTTACATCATAATTCTAACACATACAAGTATGCCTCAACACCAGCAGATCAGACGTCGACATATGAAAACACATACCATCACATACTAACGATTGTGTATTTAAACAATTCAGAACTCGTGCCAAAACATACTTTGATTCAGGTCATACTATCAATCAACATGCTAACAATTTACCATAACATACACTCACCATGCTAGCATACAACTAAAGTCTGGCTCGTGGACAGTTCTAATGGTAAGATTACTTATCTCAAATTTGGTCCCAAATTAACCGAAGTAATTAACCTTCTTACAACTCTTGGAAGACTTTGAATCCACCCTATAACATACATTACAAATTTTAATTTAGTACCCCTAGTCCAAAAAAAATAAATCCAAAGTTTTAAACTCATCTTTGGGGTCTAAATCCAATTAATCAAATTAAATCAAATGACCACAAATTTAACTTATCGAAGTCGCGGCTTGGTTTGAGGCCAGATCCAAAGTTCTATTTCTTTGTCCAAACTGAACCTAAATCAAAACCAAAGTATAATAACTAAATTTTCAACGATTATCCTTAATCAAAAAGGGAACCAAACCAACTACTCACCCAAAACTTACCAAAATTGACGAAACTCATAATCTTGTCGGTAGCACCCAAAAGACTTTAAAATGCCTCCAAACTTTGTATCTAAAATCCAAAATCACAATTAATCCAGTAATTAGGCCCATAATTGGTTGATTATTCAAAACCTGAACCACAAATCCTCAAATTCCCAACAAAACTCACCCAAACTAGTAGATCCAGCGAGTGGCGACGACATCCTGCTTGACGGTGGTGTCGGAGTGGAGTCGCACAACCTAGGCAGTAGTGACTCGCAACCAGAGGCGGCAAGCTATAGATTCGTGGGTTAGAGAGACAGAGGCGGGCATTTGAAGCTCACCGTCGAGCGGTGCATCGCTGTTGGGAGTTGGATTCAGCCGACTGAGAAAGGGGCGGTGCCTGGTCGCGAACGGCGAGGCGGCGCTTCAAATCTGGATTTTCCGGCGGAGTCGACACGAAGGTAGAGGGCAAGCGGCTGGATCTAGGACTGAGACAGCTAGGACGTGCATCTCAGATCTATGACTCGGTGTCGACTTCAGCGGCTGGGAGGAAGCGCCGGCGCGACGAGCAGTGCGAAGGAGGGCGAGCGGAGCAAGAGGCAAGCAGTGTAGAGGCTAGGTCGGTGGTGGACAGCGTGGAAAAGAAAAGTTGGGTGGGTCATTTTTTGCCGTGGAGAAGAAGAAGGGCGAAGGAAAAAAGAAAAGAAAAGAAATAAATAAAGGAAAATAAAATAAAATATTTTTATTTTATTTTATTTCATCTCATTATATCTTATTTTACCTTATTTTATTCTCTTCCTTCCACTTTTAAATCCCCTGTTCCTTTAAAATTTTCAATTAAAAAAAGAATTTAACCAACCCCCTCCCAAAATAAAATTAATTCCTGATATCAATTTCAAATTAAATTTGTGTGACATATAAAGTTCAATTTCTACAATTTCCCTCTGATTAAACAATTAAAACAAATCACCTCTTTCTTTGCGATCAAATCACAATAATTACACTTAAATTTCCAAAATTCCAAAAATTTCCTTTAATACTAAAAAATACTAAAATTACATTAATAACAAAATCCGAGGTGTTACAATGCGTTAGCTAAACTTAGCTGATTTCTTCAACAATGATTAACTTACTCGCTTAATCCTTCCCCCTTACCATGGGGAATTAGTTACACATGGTGAAGGAAATGGATGATGAATGTATGGTGAATAACAGAGAGATGACGATGAATATGATAATGATATTAAAATCTAAAGATAAGTGTTTGTTACAGATAATGAATGAAAGATTAGATATGAACATAGTTGATGAATAAAAAGTGAGAACAACTACGGAAAGCGTGTCAATGTCTTGACACGGATCCCGATCAGAGATGATTTTCTTGTCGGCGTGTGGGAGGAATGTAGTGGAAAACTTCCTTCTCAGGCTTGTTTTCTAGGTAGATGTGATCTTTGCATAGAGCTTCTCTTCGGGGAATGGGAATGAATTGCTCACTCTAGAGATTTCCCTTTCGGTCTTGTCTCGTCTTTCTCCCTGGATTTTCTCTAAGTTGTCTCTTCAGACTAGCCTCCTTTCTTTGAATTTGATGAAGCTATTTATAGACCTTGGCACCTTCTGCATCAATGGTCCCGCTCTAAAAAGCTGATTTTTCCTACCATGGCTTGGTGGAAACGTCCGCTCTGCTCCACATTTAATTTTTCAGAATCGTACAACAGAAAAGCTATACAATTTCAAAAGTCCTTGCGAATGCGTCGCTCTTTTCATCTATGATTGATCGCCGCATGTGGTGTAATTGCTTTGATCTTTTTATCAATTGTCGCATGCGGTGAAAATGCGTTGATTGCTTGCATCCATGATCGATCATTGCATGCGTTATTCTTTTTCGTTCTCGATTGCCCACCGCATGTAGTGGGAATGTGTTGTTCATTTTTTTCCTCGAGCGATTGTCACATGCAGTGACTTGTTTCCTGCAAAACAAAGACTTGGAAGTTCCATTTTGCCATCGCAATGGGGTTAGCTGGTGTACTTACGACACTTTACAATTTTTGCGTTTCTAAGCCAATTTCTATACGGTCAATGCAACTTTTCCTTCTTTTTACCGCATAATCTAAATAAAACGGTATAAATAACTTTTATTTCTACAAGTTATTAGCATACTACCATAACCTATCTCTAGGGTGCATGCGATGCATGTTGGCAAACAGAGCTTATCTCTAAGTCCCTATCTTTTGCTTATGCAAATCTAATCTTGCTCTCTCGAGTCTAGATTCTAACCTAACTCTCTCAAGTCTTAGGTTCTTTCTTTATACTCTCTCTCGAGTAACTTTAAAGGGTGCTGGGCGCAACATAAGACAAGATGATTGCATGCAATGAAAATCATAGGTCATGTTAGCTAAGTACTCCTCAACCCGTTCTAAAGAGAGTGAAGAGATGTAGATAAGCAAGTTCCATTTTATAGATATATAATCGAAGTACAGAATGACAATGCGGGATGAGAATAAAGAGCCTGGTAGCAATTTCTTTCTTTCCAAGGCTTTTACACTGTTCTTCTCTACTCTGCTCAAAAGATATTCTCGCTCTCGCACGAGTCGGCCCTCTCTGTGTTTTTCCACGCTCCCTGGCACTCTCTCGAGCTGACCAGGATGATCTTTCAATGTCTCTTCCCTTCTCTCGCTCCGCCTTCTAGGTATAAGAAAAACTATGAACAAGGCTACTTCTATCTATAGGGAAAATTTTGTAAACTTGACGAACTCAAAGACAATCAACAATCCTGGAACGCAAAGAGGGCAAGTCAATGCAATAGAACAGACAAGCACCAGTTGTGCTACATGTGGAAAATCGCATTCAGTTGAAGAGTGTCCACGAAACCTACAGTCAATCTACTTCGTCAAGAATAAACCTTTTTCAAATACGTACAACCCCGGGTGGAGAAACCACCCTAATTTTGCTTGGAAAAATAACCAACAACAAGGATATCAACCTATGGCGCTAAAAGAAGGACCACCAGAATTTTTCCAATGAACTAATGATCAACAGCAACAACAAGCCAGCAGCTCTCAAGCACCGCCATCATCCTCTCTAAAGAACCTGTTAAAACAGTACATCGAAAAGAATGAGACGGTTCTTTAGAACCAGGTGACTTCCATCCGCAATCTAGAAATCCAAATAGGATAGATTGTAGGAGAGCTAAAAAAATAGACCGCAGGGGACACTACTGAGCTAAACTGAGCTCCACGTAACCCAGGGAAAATAGGGAAAGAACACTACCAAGTAGTCACCCTATGAAGTGGAAAGACGACGATAAATGTTAGAAAGGAGCCTAGCAAGACCGATTCAAATGCGATGGAACCAAAGAAACCGTTGACGCAAAATGAGCCAGAAGAGCCCAAGAGTATGGAACCTGAAGTTGCGACCACCTTTAAGCCTCCAAACCATTTAACAGTGAAAGTATAGCTATCTTCATTCCCTCACAGACTGAAAAAGAAGCAAAACGATGAAGGTCAGAATCATCACTTCCTGGAAATATTAAAACAACTACACATCAATATTCCATTCACAGAAGTGATAGAGCAGATGCCAAAATATGCCATGTTTTTTAAGGATATGGTGTCAAGAAAAGAAGCACAAGAAAATTCGCCACGGTGGTATTAACACAAGAATCAAATACTATAATCCCACCGAAGATGTGCAACCCAAGCAAATTTACGATACCCTGCTCAATAGGAAGGATCTACATCGGTCAAGCATTATGCGATCTTGGGGCAAGCATAAATTTAATGCCCCTTTCAATCTTCAAACAATTGAATGTAGAACAACTGATACCCACGAGGTGACTCTCCAGCTTGCAGACAGGTCCCTGGTACACTTTAAAGGAAAGTAGAAGGATGTCTTGGTCACAATCGACAAATTCATTCTAACTGCAGACTTTATCATTCTAGACTATGAAGCGGATAAAGATGTGCCAATCATATTGGGACGACCATTCTTGTCTACTGGTCGTGCCCAAATAGATGTGCACAAAGGAAAGATCATGATGAGCATCAATAGAAAGAAGCTCAAGTTTAACATCATCAAGGCAATGAAGTTTCCAGAAGATGAAGGCCTATCAGATTTAACGATGAACACACTTGGGATGAAGATTTAGAGTCCGAAGAAGAAGATGAAGAAAAAGAGGATACGACAGCATCCTTAGAAACCTGCCATGTAATAAAAGAGACAGTGAACAATGAAGAAAAGTTGAATTTAAATGAAGTGAGAAAAACACAGAAACCTTCCTTAGAGCAACCACCTACACTGAAGCTGAAAAACTCCACCAAATCATTTGAAATACGTTTTCTTTGGCCAGAATGAAACCTTGCCAGTAATAATATCCTTTGCACTACCGGATGAAAAAGAAAATGCGCTACTCTGTTTTCTGAAGAAATATATTAAAGCAATCGGATGGACGCTTGCGGATATCAGAGGATCTAGCCTAACATACTACATGCACAGAATTTGGCTCAGAGAAAACCAGAAAGGCTCTATAGAACCCCAACGCAGAATGAACCCTGCGATGAAAGAGGTTGTTAAAAAGGAAATCATTAAATGGCTAGACACCAGCATCATATACCCTATCGCCGATAGTACGTGGGTTAGCCCCATGTAATACTTCCCAAGAAGGGTGGAATGACAGTAGTCCCGAACGTAAACAATGAGTTAATTCCCACGAGGACCGTCACTAGCTGGCGGATTTGTATGGACTACTGGAAGCTCAATGCGGCGACGAAGAAAGATCATTTCCCTTTACCTTTCATTGATCAAATGCTAGACTGACTAGTAGGGAATGACTACTTCTGTTTTCTTGATGGGTATGCGGGCTACAACAAGATTATGATCGCATCAGATGATCAAGAAAAGACTACATTCACCTGTCCATACAAAACGTTCACTTTTCGTCGCATGCCTTTTGGACTATGCAATGTGTCGAGCACGTTTCAGAGTTGTATGATGGCAATCTTCTCCGAGTACCTGGAAGACTCAGTCGAAATCTTTATGGAAAATTTCTCAGTCTATGGGCAAACGTATGAAGTTTGTCTGAAAAACTTGGAGAGAATATTGAAAAGATGCGAAGAGACGGATTGTATATGATATAATTGGACTGGTTAATTATATATGATATAATTGGCTAAATGTATGAGATACATTATTTTGGAGGAAATTAGATATAAATATGATTTATATCAAGTAGAGGAAAAAATACTATAGTAGATATGTGATATCAAACTATAGGACAAAAATATAATCTGATTATATTTATTATTAATTAATTGATTAATTATATGATAATTAATCAAAAAATCACGTTTGAACTAGTAGGAATGAGTCAGTTATTGTAACCGTTGAAATAAAAATGAAATTGTTTCATTTTAAGTTTTCGTTGAATCAATCGTCCAAAAGAAAAAGAAGGAGCTCGTTGGTGAAAAGAAATCAATCGCTTAAGCATTTCGAGAGCCTATGCGATAGTACCTCTTCGCCTAAACTGTGAACCCTAGACTCTAATTTCTCTACTTGAGTATGTTTCCTACTAAGACCAGTATGGTGAGTAGGTTGATGTGGAAATTAATGTGTAATGGTAGAGAAAAGGGTGAAAAATTAGAAGAAAAGTGTGAATTTGAAAACTTGACTCTTGGGAAAAACATGGAAAATTTGGCTAAGTATAACCCATGCGTTGGAAGCTAGAAAATTGACTAAGTGTTGTCCATGCGTTGGCCTTGCTCATTTAAAGGTTATTTAGGGCGTTGAAGGAAGCCAAAGTGTGGCCAAGAACAACACATGCGGCAGCTAAATGTTATGAGAGGTTAGAACAATGCATGTGGCAGCCAAATGTTTTAAGAGGTTAGAACAATGCATGCGGTAGCCTCAAGTTGCGCATCCAAGGGCACTGGACGTTGGACACGATAGTATGTGTGTGTGCGGCCGAAGGAAATGCGTTGGTAGTTTTCGGTGGTGCGAGGGCATGCGGTGATGCGGTGCGAGGCATGCGATGATGGAGGCATGCCGCGATGGACACAACAGTGCTACACGATGGACGCGGTAGTGCTATGCGATGGTATGCAACGATGGATGCGATGGATGCGGCAGTGCTACGCGATGGTATGCGGTAACACTATGTGTTGGTGTTGTGCTATGCGTTGGAAATCCAAGGGCTTGTGGGCGTATAGGACAAGCTAGTAGTATGCGTTGAAGGAGTGTTGGTCATTATCCTAGTTGAGCGCATAGAGCAAAGGTGAGCCATGCGAAAGAACAAGTTTAGAGAAGGTATCTGAGCAGAAGTACCCAGAAATTGACGGTACTTAGTATGGCCCCGTGCACGTTAGGGAGTTAAAGTCAGAGATTGAGGAAAAGGTTCTCTCTTGACTAGTAGTTGGAGATTGAGAAAAAGGGTTCTCTTTTGTCTAGCAGTTGATGTTGGGATTTAACTGCAACAGGTTATTCTCAATAAGAAACATGTTTTAATGTTTTCTGATAAAAACAGCTTTATATGTTTATGCTTGGAAAATGTTTAACTGCAGTACAAGGTTACTGTAGAAGTTTATATTTCAGCTTAATCTCTTTATTGAGACTATTGCATGAGAATCGATTTTCTTTCTTAAGTCACTCACTGGGCTAGCAAGCTCACCCCGTTTTAAATGTTTTCCTTTCCCCTAGGTAGCGGTCAAATCCTCAGGAGATAGTTCTGCATCTGCTCTGCCACTACAAGATAAAGATATTGTAACCCATCTGTTAGGTGGTTACTGTGAATATGTACACATGTTACAGTTGTTCATATAAGGACTAGGGTTTTGGGCATCGGGACTTTATGAAACTAGTAATGTAATTACTCTAGTATGTTGTGGTTTTTGAATTAATAAATTTTGGCCATCCGCTGTATATGAGTTTATACATTGGTTATCAGAGTTATTTCCGCCAGAGTTATTAGACAGTAAGTGTCAACAAAAGGGTTGATAACTTCTACAGTCATGTCCTTTCCTAGGCTCAGAGAGTAGTCTAGGATGGGGTGTGACATAAACAATCGTCTACCTCACGCCTAAAACAATCGCACGCTAATTCCTACATGATCGAATAGCTTCTCTAAACGATCATATAGTGCCAATTTTGCTAAACGATCGGTATACCATTTTCTAAAATATTGTTCAGTAAAACCTACACGATCGTGTAGCTTCTCCTAAACGATAAGCATTCTGCTATGCGATAGCGTCTTTTTCCCTCCCACTTGCTTTATCGCCTACACGAC
>NC_052349.1:93429780-93461072 GCF_009727055.1 Benincasa hispida | reverse complement strand
AAGGAGAAGGATATGCGGCCAAAGATGAGCTTTGCGAGCATCTAGCAATGTGACTAAAGTTGTTCGATTAGATGAACAAGGTAAGAGTGAATGGACGCATGCGCCGATTGATGGTGTCCGGACATAGGTAGGTTGCGGCAATTGGATGGGCACATTTGTGGTTAACGCATATGAGGTTGGATGGATACATGCAAGGTCATCATCCGAAAATGTGGCTTGTTGGGAAGAAATCTTAAGTCTTAAGAAAATGAGGTGGACACACAAGAGGACATGCAAAATTGAGCATTTTGTGTTGGCTAATGAAGAGAGAAAGACACCTTAGTTTGGCCGTGATTGAAGGTTGCGTTTGATAGTGTGGGAAAAAGATACTTGGACATGCGGCCAAGTAGAAGGTGTCAGCCTTGGAGAGTTTTTGGACGCCTATAAATAGGGCCAAGGACTTCTTTTTCATATCACAATTCAAAAGACATTAAGAAGAGCGTGAAACCTGATTAAACTTTGCGTTGATAGTAAATCCATGCATTGTTCATAAAGCTTCAAGAGGAGACGCCAGTAGGCAGTGAAGTATGGAAATAGTATCAAATTGAGTGAGGAGTCTCTCAAGTATACTCATGCGTTTGGAGTGATTCCAAAGCCACCTAAAAGTTCCGTGAGTCTGGTTTTTAGGGTAGGGTGCTGGAGAGAAGCTCCAAGGGATCGGGCTGGAAACTTCGTGTTTCCTCCTTCCTCTACCAAATTCACCAAAGACCACGCTTTGGGTTCTCACTCTGAGAATACCTGGGGCTCTTTTCTGGTAGTGTCGTCCCCGTTGCGGTCGTGTTCGTGCAGTTGTTCGTGCTGCTGCAGTCGACGCTTCTGCTGGGCATTGGTAGATCGCGTGGAGGTTTTCTGCTGCTTTGAGTGCTAATGTTTGAAGAACATCTTCAACTGGTATGACACTCTTTCCCTTGTTATTTTGTTGTTCATAGCATGCCATTAATTAAGATTTGTTTGCATAATTGTTCATTTGAATATATGATGTGTATTTCGGTCACTGTGAGATCGGAGCGATCCAAACGTGCTCATGGAACTCTTCGGTAAGAGATCCTTCATAGTGGAGTGACCAGTTGTTAACAGATGTTGGGTAATTTAATTAAAGAGTTTAATTAATTATCCGAGTACCATTGGAGCTTCAATCTATAGGTCCATAAGGTCCTCACTATAGCTCAACATGGATATAATCATTGGATTAATTTGAAGTGTTATAATTAATTATAATGTATTTGATACATTATATATGAGAGGAATTTGAATATGATTCAAATACCAATTGTATGAGTGAGATTCATGTAATTAAATATAAATATGATTTATATTGAGAGGAACAAAATATTTGGATATGACAAATATCATTTAATATGGATGAGATTCATATAAGTGGATTTGATATAAATGTAATTTATATTAAATGTCATATATAGTTGAGAGAGAATAAAATCTATAGTTTATGTTGTATTTGATGCAATATAAAACTATAGACTATATGTTATATTAGATATAACATATATTGTATATATATAATAAAGTAGTTATTATTATAGTGTATATAATGTATATAGACTATATGTTATATTAATTAAAAAAACCCCCAGTCGCATATATCACGAACGTAACACATTAACTACGCAATCCCTGTGTTCGACCTCGGATCACTTCGAGAAACTTGCGGTGAAATTATACTTGGTTTCAACGCAAGGAAACTTGTAACAACGCAGAGCATACTACAAGCATTCCATTAATAATGCATACATCTAGAAATAGTATCGCATAAAGTGTGCATGAGCAACAACACAGCATAAGATTACCTTTTGCGTTACAAGTTTATGGCAATATAAGCTTGTAGCACATCATCATGCATGCACATTACGAACGTTCAAATTCCAAGTCATCATAAATATACTTGCATACAATATTAAAGATTTATATGATTACAATTGATTTTATAACTACATTTGTAATAGTTTGTTACTGGTATAAAGTGCTATGTAAACTATATACAATTTGATAGTCGATTTTGATCAAATTGTATAAATTGCAATTAAAAGTCAATTATAGCATTTTTTTAATGCTATGAAAACTTTCCAGAACATTAAAATTATGTCATATAAAATGAATATTTTATAGCATTAAAAAACGCTATGGAAAGTCAGAGACTTTCAATAACACCGGCTACAACAACATTGTTAAAACGCTATAGAAAGTCTTTTATAGCATTTTTTTACCACTATAAAAAATGTTAAAGAAAGTCTTTTATAGCATTATTTCACCGTTATAAAAAACGCTAGAAAAGACCTTCTATAGCACTTTTTGCCAATGCTATGAAACGTTTTCATAAAATTAAATATGTGCTATCAAAAGTTGATTTCTTATAACGTTTTTTATAGCATTAAAAATACGCTATGGAAAGTCGCAGACTTTCAATAACATGGGCTATGACAGCATTTCGAAAATGCTATGGAAAGTCTACGATAGCGTTTTTTAAAGCTATCAAATGTGGTATTTGTTATAGTGATTTTAAACTCTCCAATTACATTTAATTTTGATAAATTGAATATTAATTATATCGAATATAATTATCCAAACCCTAATTTGAATTTGAAAAATTCAGATTCAAATCCTAATTTAAATTTTGAACACTTCAAATTGAATTCCCAAAGTGAATTTGAATGCTTAAAATTCACTCAATATACTAATCATTGATTTACGAGCTAGTAGAGGGACCTTATGGACCTACAGATCATGAGCTTCAACGATTTGAGATTAATTGGCTAAACTCTTTAAACCAAATTAATCAATATATGTTAACTACCGAGACACACCACTATAGCTCAGTAGTTGCACTCTCCTCACTGTAGATATATTTCTGTCCACTTGATTTAACCATAATTAGTAAGTCAACCCTTCAAATGTTGTTTTACCTCTAAAATTACATTTTTCTCCTTAAGTCCCACTGATCCTCTAATGAATAATTGGTTTGCAATCCAATCACTAAACCAAGTCCCTCTCGGGCCAATGAGAGGGTGAGGTCTCTTGTTCAAGAACTGGATTTAGTACTTAAGAGAACAACCTCTCTACTATCCCTAAATCGGGTAGGTGTGAATTCCGTCTTGCACCCTATGTCCCTAGCTATCTACCCAGTCTTACCCCTGAAATGAGAGGCTTATTGAGCCGATGCTGTTGAGCCACCCCCACCTATGCAAATCTAAGGAGTCAGTCTTAAATAGTAAACAACATTATAAAGTAAGAGTGACTTATTTCTTGGTCCAATCTTATTCAAACTCATTGCATAGGACACCCCCTTCTCATGTCACTACATGAACAAATTAGGATCACTTCATTTGTAGCACTTTACAACAAATTGTAACAACTACAGAGTGGGTCGCATCCGATAGTGTTACCAAAATAAGGCACCCAACCTTATTCATATACTATAGACCGTTTTGGCTATTTACTTGAACTTGATCCATTTTTATGCCGCCACATAAAGTTCAAGTATTCATATAACAACTATGGATCTTTAGTTTATTGGATTTAGTCTTTACAAGTGCAATTTACATATTCAACAACAGTTTTATTGAGTAATCGTCAATAACATCTTTATTGATAATAGAAATTGTCTAACATTACAAACTGCGAGTTTTAGGACATATAACCCAACAAAATTGATACAATTCCAAAGTTCACGATTTAAATAGATACAATTATTAGGATTTAAATTGATACAACTTCTAAAGTTTAGGGATATAATAAATTGATATTTGCTCAATAAATTAAGTTGGAAGAAAACTTTCCAACATTCCATTTTTACAAGTGTATCCAAGTGGAGTTCATTACACGTGGTGTATTAACCAAGAGTAAAAATTATGTTGCCTCAAGAAAATTTTTAGTACAATAGGAATATGTAAAATTGTTCATATATACTACCTCCATTCATAACTTACTATACTAATAAGTATTTAAAAAAATACGTGGAGTTCACAAAATAAATGAATATTAAATTAATAAATATTTAATGACGTGTCATATTAGATTGTTTTCGACCACAAAGCTGCTTGTCCAACCAAACAAACTTCCACGTGGCTTTATTTTCAAAGCCATTATCCTACTCAACGGGCGACAAGTCAAATGCAAGTTTACTACCTCTATTACTTTTCATAAACTTTTGAAAATAACGTCGACTCTGTAAGATAATATAATATATAGAGAATATAATAATAATAATAATAATATAATATTATGACGTGTCGGATATTACATATAAGAATTACGTAACGTATGTTTATATTGAACTCTCAGATAGAATTTTTGTTAAGAATCATTCATGTATCAATTGATTCAATTCTAATCATTTATTTGGTAAAATCGATATTTAGATAATATCAAAATTGATGCAGGAATACATTTTAAAGATAATCCTAATTAAGGGTTTAAATTATTCACTTTTGAAAATTTAATGGTTTACACAATATTTTTTAAACTAATTGATATCTTAAAAGAGGATATAAATGGATACATTTTGATAAATTCAAAGTTTAAATTCACATAATTATTAATTCAAAATTTAATTGATAGAAAAAAAAACTTAGGGTGTAAATTTCTATTTCCCTTTTTCTTTTTCAAAAAATGTTGTTTTTCTTATTATCAGGGGTTGTTTTCAAATATAGAAAAATAAACCAAAATTTTTATAAATGATAGTAAAATATCATCGTCTATCTGTGATTGACCGCGATTGACTATTATCTGTGTCTATCATGAAACAAATAAACACAGATAGTAGTTTATCATTATCTATCCTTATCTATTATAGACTGTAATATTTTGTTATTATGTGTAAATATTTTTAGCAGTTTTATCATTTAAAATAATTTTTCTTATTGAAGTGATATTCATTTAATTAATTGTCTCATCCTCTATCTGAAAAATAAAAGAAAAAAATACATACAACACAATTATTTTATTGTGAGATTTGCTCATCTTTTCAGTGAAGGATCCTTAACATGTCCTTTAAGTTAGCGTCTCTTTATGTTTTCATTATTTTTGGATTGAATTTTTTTTATTTTCATCAAAGTCCTGTTTGAGTTTTATGGACTCTTATATCATATTAGATAATCATCAAATTTAATCTAAAAACTAATTAACTATGAGAGAAATAACTCGTCTATCGTAAGGTTTCCTCTTCTATCAAAGTTGAGATTCTCAACACTCTGTTTTCTATTCTCTAATTAAAAAATGTTGTGTTTTCAAGATTGATCTTAGAATTTGACCTTTAACAAAGGTAAAAGTCATTCAAATCATAGATTTTTTGGCAGTAACATATAATTTATGCTAGTTGACCTAGGTTCCTTTTTAGCAATTAATTATTTGACTATCAAAGTGACTTTGATTTAGTGTTATTGACATGTACTTCGAATCAAGAGATTAGAAATTCAATTCTCCACCTCCATACATATTGTACTAAAAGAAATTAACTATTTAACTTTGACACTCAATTGCACATACTTAGCTTTATACTAACGATACATTGTTTTTTTATTAATATTTTATTAATAAAAATTTGTTTTCTCCTAAGTTTAATTATAATATATTTGAGAATATGATAAAATCATTCAAAATTATAAATTAAAAAATACACGAGAATTAGGAAAATTTCTTTTCAAAATTTATTTACAAGATTAACTGATTCCATTCTAAACCTTTTACGATATTTTTTTAAATAAGGCATAATAAAACGTATAAATTGATATATTTACAAAAATATAAATTGATTTTGATACAATCATGATATTAAATTTTTATAGATATTTTTACCTTTTTCTATCAATTTCAAGATCGACATGAGAAGTAAATCTATATTCCTATTAATATTTTACCGACATTTTCTAAAAATCAATATCTTTAACGTTTATGTCACCATGGATAATTTATGGTTTGGAAAGTTTGAACAAAAGAAAGAAAGAAAAAGGTATAGACACGTTTCAAAGAATGAAGAGGCAAAATAATAAATAAAGAAAATAAAAAATAAATCCACACGTCAAATTGAGAATAATGAAGCGTCATCATATAAACCAGACACGCGCCCACCGCCCTTCATCGTCACCCTCCGCCGCATCCCCCGCCACGACCCCATCCTTTAAAGCCCTGCACAACCTCTCTCTTCTCTATGTTATTAATTATTAATTACTGTTATTATCATCATCGTTTCACTTCCAAATAATAAGGCGTCCCTCTTTTTCTCTTCTTTTTTTAGACGCACGGCCGCGAGCCACTGCCACAGCCACCACTCACCACCGCTCTCTGCCGCACCCAGTGGCGGTCGTGGTAGTGCCACGCTGCGTGCGTCTGAAATGGCCGCCTCTTGTTCCTTTTGCATGCATGGATTTCTAAACATAATATAATTTTTTTTTTTTTAAATTTTTAATATATGAACCTCGCCGCTTTACCATCATATTTTATATTATTCGTTATATATATATATATATATATATTGAATTGATGCATTTCTTTTTAGAATGGGGATATCATAAATAAATAAAAGTGTGTATTAGATTAGGAATATATTAGTTGAGAATGTATGGAGTTTGTGTCAAGGAATATATTAGTTGAGAATGTATGAAGTTTGTGTCATTTTTTCATCGCTCGAAATTAATTTAACGTTTTTAAATTTAATTTTTATATCATTAAAATTGGTTTTTGAATAATTAAAAAATTATTTTATAGCGAACGATAAAAATGATTTTAATCATTTTAGAATCATTCACGAACATATTCTAAGATATTGGACTAGAAATTTGTCTATTATACGATAATATATGTAGCATACTTCTTCATATTTGATTATATTGTTATTTTGTTTACACATTTGCATTTATTTTGCATCGAATAATGATTTTTTTTTCTTATTTGGGTAAAAATTTGAAGCTCATATTTTTAGTAAAAGATTTAAGTTAATGTGTGGTTGTTCGGAATAACTCTTTGCTTTAGGCTACGGTGATACAATGGGAAGCAATAAAGCTGATAACAAATAAGGTAATTGAGGAGTATTTTTATCAGCTCTACACTTCTAACTTCAAGCCTATTTACTCTGACAAAAGTATGCAGTTTTTTTCTTCCTATAAAAAAGTAGAAAGAAAACAAGACTAATAAATTTTGTTTACAAATATAGTATTTTATATTATAAATTTATTTTATTTTTCAAAACTTAAGATACTATAAGTTAAAATGTCATGTTTATCTATGTACCTTGACTTTTCTTCATTTTGGTGATTAAAAAATGACTTTGAACGTGTCTATAAAAATAATTTTGAATCATTAAATTTAATTTAATGAAAGATGATGAAATAAAATTAGACAATCATAAATATATGAACCAAAATAATATAAAATTTAAAGTATAAAGATGAAAATAATATTTTAATTTAGAGTATATACATATAATAATAATTATTATTATTATTATTAACTAATGGGTAATTTTTTTTTATTTATCTTAATATTTATTTATAAGTAATTAAAAAAATTTGTATGGTTTATAAATATATTCTCTAAATCGATCTTTCACAAATGATTTTTAAAATGAGTATAGTTCAAAGAACGTAAAATTTGTACTATTAATAAAAAAATATAGTTAATATATATCGTAATGATATTTAGTAATGATATTTAGTTCTTGTGAGGTCAAATTTATAACAATATAGATTTAGAATTTCAACAAGTAAAAATAAAAATTTGAAAATTATTATTAAGATTTAATGAGTTCTTCTACGTCTATTATGAACTTATTAGAAAATAAGATTTCTTTATAAAATGGAAAAGCTTAATATCGTTGTTATTTAATAGAAATTAACGATTAAATATCTCTTAATCTTGCGATATCTTTCAAGAAAAAGCAGGTGAGGTAATTCTTATTGTTATTTTACTCCACGAATAGCTCTATGTTAGTCTATTTTTTATAAGAATATTCTATTCAAAATGGTCTTTTAAGAGAGGAAATTAGGTTGATTTTGGGAAGTGTTAATAACCTCTCATGTTGGAGTCAACGTACTTTCTTCTCGGCATTGTTTTTTTTTTTTTTTTTGTATTTTTTATATTGCCCTTCCTATTTTATCTTATGCTTCTGTAATATTCAAGTCTCCATTGAATTCTTAATTCTATGAATCTTTATCAATTCACTAATTGAAGCAACGTAAACTTGTCATTGACATTCTACTTCTCTCAAGTCTCTTCTTAGATATGATTTTCTTTTTATTTGTTGTTTTCTCTAATTTTACTATGAGCTAAGTCTTTCATGTATAAAAAGTAATTTATTTTGCTCATTCTGATAGCATGGTTTGTTTTTATTGAGTTTATTTTCATTATCAGTTTAGATTGATCATCTGAATTAATATATAAAAAAGTAGAGTTTAATACTTAAAAGGGTTGAAGAAAACATGGTTTCAAAAAATCAATATAGAGAAAGAGCTTAGATATGCTTTACCCTAGACATATAGGACGAAACTGCATTAGGATCTTAGATTGTATTTTATTCATTCAAGTTTTCATCGATCCTAAACATATAGGTTTAATGGTTTAGACTTTAAAGATATTTCATAGAAGAGAGAATAGGTGTTGAATCTAGTTTATCATGTTCAAATTTAAGTCAAATTTGTAATTGCACGAGAGGTGACATTCTAATTCATGTTGGAATTTATGTCGTAAATTCTATCAATTATAAATAAATTATCATATAAATAAATTGTTATTTATTTTTTTATTAAATAAAATATTATTTATTATTTGCATAAATCAAAACCAATAAACTAAGATCTAATGTAACTTGAACTGGATATGGTTGACATACAAGTGTAGCGTGTTCAAGTAATAACCTAAAAGAGCTATAATATATGGATAGAGTTTGGTACCTTATTCTGGTACATTAGGGATACAATCTACTTTGTAAATATTTCAAATATTGGAGTGTTACAAATGATTTGATTCAAATCGTTCATGTAAGACATGTGAGTGAGGTTTGTTATACGATGAGTTTGTATAAGATCGGATTACAAAATATATAATCTTTTTTGTAAAATCATGATCTCAATTTCGAGTGAGTTATGAACTACTGCTCATGAATATTATTATTTGATTTGTATGATGAGTTGCCGACTTAATAAGTCTATCCTCTCAAGTGAGAGAGATTTTGTTTATGGTTGGACTATAGACAGATTGTTCACTAGAGGAGTAATAGGTAATTATAGGGGTAAACGATAATTTGACCTAGCTTAATTTAAGAATAAAGAATAACTTGTGAATGATTGGCTTATTTGTAGTGTTTATATCCATGGACGCAACATATTCTACATTAAATCTAAATTAATTTGTCATCAGTATTTTGTGGTAATTGTGAATATATTAGATTTCGGTGGATAAATCAAATTGTTGTAAATGATGATTTAATCTAATTGATTTGTTCAATGAAAGATTTTAGAATTTAAATTTGATTGAAAGAAAATTTGAGATTTATGTCGAATTGGGTCGATTTTTAATTTAATTTGAAAATTTTAATTAAAATTTAGACATTCGAATTTTTTTGTATTTTTTGAAGAAGATAATTAAATTAAATCGATTATTGTGGTAATTAGTTTAAAGCAGAGCCTTGGAAGGATTTGAGATTCTAAATCTAAAAAGGATATTATGGGAATATCTTTTTCGGAGAGTTTAAGTGGCTTTAAATAAGTTAAATTTTATTATGGGTTTAAGAGAGAGAAAAAGAAAAGGGAGAAAAAAGGGAGAAAAAGAGAGAAAATCCATTGTTCGAATTTGCACTTTGATTGCTATAAATTAAATAACTACTTGCTAACTAAAGTCCGGACGACCAAGGTTTTCCAATCTTCCTGCTTCTGCTTAAAGAATAAAATATGAAACTTGGAAGCTTTAACTATTTATGGAGGACTGGTTGAGCGGGAGGGGATTTTCATCTCTTGTCAAAAAAAAGGATTTTTTTTTTTCCTCTTTCCCTCTTCACGCGTCAGCCTCCTTCCTCCCTTCCCCTCGTTTTTGTTTTCGTTTTCTTCAAGCGCCAAAGCCCTAGCGTCGCCTAGACCTCACGCCGTCGTCGTCAAACTCAGCGTCGTCGGGACCTCACGCTGTCGTCGTTGAACTCAGCATCGTCCGGACCTCGCGCTGTCATTGTCGAATTCAGCGCCGCCCGGACCTCCGTCCTCCGTTCGGTGTTGGGGGCTCAGCGCCGCTCCGGTCGGTCTTCTCCTACACGTGCGAGCTCTCAGCTATTGTCAGAGGTCATCCTTTGTGGATTTGAAGCCGTTCGCGGACCTGAAGGCAACGCGGGTTTTCTTGTCGCCAGCCTCGTCGTTCGCCGCTACAGGGACCGCTGGCCTTGCCGTTTGTCGTCGCTCGCCGCTTCTACCAGTCTTCGCTGTCAAGTTCTCCATCCGTGGCTTCGTCGGAATATTGAGCTTTTGGTAAAGATTTTTGGGTTTTGTTGTTTTTCTTGATTGGATGTTGCCCATTAAATCCGTGTTGAGGCTGGTTTTATCTACATTTTTTTTAGATGCTTGAGAGGAGTTGAGGTGTTGTCCAGTTGGTCTGGGACCGCTTTTGACAAGAAATCGGTAAGTTTTGGGGTTTTCTATGGATACTTTTTAGTTGCCCACTAAGTATCGGTTTAATTATTAATGTAGAATGTGATACCCATCGAAATTGTGGTTTATTGATTGTTTTCAAATTCAATTTTTGAGGTTAGATTCGAAGTTTGGAGATCAATGGCCTGCTTTCTAGCAGGATTAAAGATTGTTCGGTTCTTTCGTTGGTTTTAGTTCAAATAAATTGTTGGAATTAGTTGTCGAGATAACTTTCCTTGACTTAATTTGAGGTAAGTGAATCTATTACCGGTACTTCCGTGTCAGGCACCCTAATTTAGATTTATCAAGTTACTTAATGAAATCTGGAAGTTAGTTTTGGAAGTTGTGATACCTTCTTGTTGCATGAATTTTTTTTAGGCGTTTGAGCATGTATGAGCCTGTACGCAATGTTATGTTACGAGCCGTGGGATTACTCTTGAAATTCATTTATGTGATGTATGATTAGATTAGTAGAGGTGATATGCCATCTCGTCTCGATGCATGTTTATTTACAGGGGATCGATAAGTCCAATTTCATGTTTGACGATGTGCCTTTGAGCCGCTAGACATGCGTGAATCAACGGGTTCATGTTTATGTTATTTTTCCATGTTTGACGGTGAGCCTTTAGGCCGCTAAACATGGGTGAACCAACAGGCTCACGATCATGTTTCTTTTCCTCATGATTGACATTGTGCCTCCAGGCCACTAGACATGCGAGTTGATGCGAGTAAGGTTATCCCCTTAGTTAGTCATTCAAGAACAACTTCATCATGCATGTTCCACTAACCTCAGATATTTACTGCATGTGAATACACCGCTTGATCCCGTTAATTGGATCATTTACTGAGTATTTTATACTTATTCTTTATGTCTACATGTTTTTCAAGTAAGGGCAAGGACACTCGGACGACTGACAAGAGGAATCTGTGACAGGGCCAACGGGACTAGGAAACGCCTCCGTATTTGAGTTCATATGTCTCCCCTACAGTTTCTTTTCATGTTTTTTTTTTTTTTTTTTACCAAGTTTAGGTGATAGAGATTTTCCTTCTCAGTTAATATTTTTTTTTATTATTTCTTAAAACTTATGCTTTAAGGGGTATCCCGTTTCAAATGGATTGGAATATTGAGTGGGAATTTGTTTAAATTCAATATTTTCGTCTTTTTCTTAGGCAGTCCAAATTTTCTTGTTTTCAACGTAAACATTTATGCATGCATGTAGTAACGGCTTTACTAGTTGTCTTAGAAAGTCGTGTTGTTACACGAATGCTCCATGATTAATTTAATTAAAAAGTTTAATTAGATAATATTCTTGGATCATTAGAGCTTATAGTCTGTAGGTCCATTAAGTCCTTCTACTAGCTCATTATGGAATAAGAAGAACTAAAGTTTGAAAGAGTAATTTGAATTGTTCAAATTAGCTGATGAATATATATTTGTATTAATTATATATGATATAATTAATATGAAATATAATGTATAATGATATATATATATATATATATATAATTAAAAATAGGTTTTATAATAAAAACTATGTATATCATTTGAGAGAATCAGTGTATTTGAATTTGATTCAAATAGTAAATTAAATATAAATAGAATTTATATTAAAATATAATATAATGTATAATGATACATTGTAATATATAATTAATTGTAAATATGATTTTTTATAATAAAATTATATATGGTTTGAGAGAATTACTTTGAATTTGATTCAAATATTAAATTTATATAAATAGATTATTAAAATTATAGATTACGAAGGAAAAATGCACTTTGATGATTCAAATTTCTTTAATTAAATATAAGATATTATCTAAATATATACATATATATAATTAAATATATAAGATATTTAATAAGGTTTAATTAATTAATTGACTTTTAATTAGTTAATTAATTAAAAAAAATCAACTCCTCGCTAACTAACTTAGTGGGGAGTGGAAAGTTGTTTAATCTCATCCACTAAATGCACATGATTCTCTATGTTTGGTTGAAGATTCTATGCATTTTTCAAAAAAGAAAATTTTCTGTCCCAAAAATTCTCTCAATTCTAATTACAGAGAACGTCCCTGCATGAAATTTCTCCTCCATATTCCCCTCTCTTTCACTAAATCACTCTCACAAGTGAGGTTCTTACTAGAGAATAACCAAGAAGGCTTTTTGGAGGTGTTCGGTGCGAATTGAGTATTTTTTGTTCGTGATTAGAAGGTTTGAAGAAGATTTCGAAGAAAATATCTTCAAAGGTATAAATTCTTCAACTCTTAACACCATGCTTAATTTATTTTACATTATGTGTAATATGTAATAGATGTTAATTAATTATGTATTTTTCTCCCAAAATCAATAACAAAAGCGATTTTATGCTTCCGTTCACAGGATTCAATCCCATCAATTCAACAGAAGGGTATGCACATATTTGAGTTCCTATTTTACCATTCTCATTTTTTTAATGTATCCTTCACAGAAATCACCATTCTCAACTATTTTGTTGGTTACATTGCATTTGCATTCTTGAGAAAAATTTTGATTATTTTATAGTTTTGTTATATTTGTTCCCTTGGGTTTGATATCTGGAATACCTCCTATATTACTTGTTGACATTGTACATTTGTATCGAGAACCAAAGATCATTTATTTTTACGGGGTTGTTTGGAGCGCTCAGTTGAGATAGGATGTCTGAAGTTCATATGTTTGTGGAGTCCATATATCTATAGAGTTCATATATCTGTGGACTGTGTTTGGGGTGCAAAGTTATTTGGTCTGAGTTTATATTTTGAGGTGAAGGGTTAAGCTATGTCTGGGGTATCTGATGCAGTTTTTATAACTCTAAATAGTATGCTTTTATGATTACTATTTTTGTCTTGAAACTTTTTAAATCAATAACTCTACCCATCTTTGTTTGAATAAAGTATGGATTGCAATTTTTTCTTTCAATTTTTAAAGATTTTCTTTCTTCCTTCCTTCCTTCCTTTCTTTTTTCTTTATTTTTTGGTAATGAACAACAATTAAACCATTACAAATATGGTTAAATAAAATGAGAAACCAAAGAGAAATCAAAATGTTAATTTTTTTTCCAGTAATTTCATTATCATCTTCTTTTTCTTCTTCTTCCTATCGTTTCTCTATATTTTTACTCTATCACGATTTTTTTTTAATTAAATCTCCCTCATCATCTTAGCAACTGATGGAGTGTCACTACATTTCTTCAATAATTTCACTTTCAATTCCTCTAAATTTGGAGGATCTTCAAAGAATAAATCTCTATAATTCAGTAAATCTTGCTGGAAAATGTTACAGAAAAAAAATGTTCATCTTATGGTTTTTTTTTTGTTATATGTTACATACTTTTCAACTACATACATACTTTTCGTCATACAAATTTTTACTTATAAATATTGCACTTAATGTAGAAAAAATACTATTTTTTATATAATAAACAACCCTACAATATACTTTAAGAGTCATCAATCTTAAAATAGTTGGAAGTGGTCGTTGAAGTTGATTATTGAAGATGACTTTCGTTGGAGTTTTTATTCAAGGGTGGTTGTCGGAGCCTGAAGTTGGTCGCATGAAGGTGCTATTGGAGTTGATTGTCAAAGTTTATCATCAGAAGTGGGTTTCGAAGTCTAGAGTTTGTCAGGTGAAAGTGGTCGTTGAAATTGATCATCGAAGAAGATTTTCGCCGAAGTTTGTAGTTGAAGGTGGTTGTTGGAGCCCGAAGTTAGCTGGATGAAGGTGGCATTAGAGTTGTTTACTGGAGTTTGTCGTCGGGTGTGGTTTTCGAAGTCCCGAATTGGTCGTTGGAGTTGCTCACTCAAAGGTGGTCCTTGAAAGTGATTTTCATCAAAGTTTATAGTCAGAGGTGGTTGTCGAAGTCTACGAAGGTGGTTGTCCGAGTTGGTCATCAAAGTTTATTGTCAAAACTTGAAGTTGGTCGTCGGATTTGGTAGCTCGAAGGTGGCCGTTGTGGGTCACCAAAGGTGGTTGTCGGAGCCCGAAATTTGTTGTCAGAGTTGGTTGCACAACCGGAGTTGGTCACCGAAGTTTTCATTGGAGGTGGTTGTCGAAGCCCGAATTTTGTTGCCATAGTTGTCAATGAAGGTTGTTGTCGAGGCTCGGAGTTGGTTGTCGAAGTTTTCATTGGAGGTGGTTGTCAGAGTCCAAAGTTAGTTCTCGGAGTGTGATAGTGGGCAATGGATAGAGCTACTGAAAACATTGGAAGAAGGGAGAGTTGGGGTGAGTTGTGGTGAGTTACTAAAATATACCAATTCAACTCCACCAACATTTAAAGTTGGTGAGCCAAACAATGAGCTGATATATTATACCCATTCAACTTAACTGATGTTGGTGAGCCAAATACCCCCTACAAGATTAGACATTACACTATAAGAAAATCGAGCTTTATTAACGAAGGAAACGCATTGCTAAAGCTCAAAAAGTGCAATTACAAGTATTAGCAACTCAAAGACACGCGTCACTAAGAATGTCACTGTATCTGCATAGCTAAAGGTTTTAGTGACGCATTTATTGTGCGCCACTAAAAGACTACTTTTACTGCCACACCCCCTTCTAGACTACTCTCTGAGCATAAGAAAGGACATGACTGCAGCAGTTATCAACCCTTTTGTTGACACTTACTGCCTAATAACTCTAGCGAAAATAACTCTGATACCAACATGCAAACTCATACACAGCAGATGCCTCTGAGGCTAAAAACTTTAAGTTTAAACACACAACATATTTAGAGAGATTACATTACTAGTTTCACAAGTCCCGATACCTAAAACTTAGTCCCTATATGAACAACTGTAACATGTGTACAATATTTACAGTAACCACCTAACAGACGGGTTACAATATCTTTGTCCTTTAGCCTTCCTCTTGAAGACTTAAACAATAATGCTCCTTGCTGTAGGTTTAGACACTTAGGAATTTCTTTGAGATTTTGCTCATGCAAAGCTTCCAATCGCTCTTCACAAACGCAACACCACTTATGCAACCAACACTTTTCTCTCTAAGTGTTCTTACAGCTGCATATGGTCGTCCTCAAGGCTGCTTATGCATCCAAGACTCCACTGCAAGCTCTCCTCAGCCTACACAGCCGGTCCAATGCATGGAAAAGCTCAGCCCTTGGTCTGTCCAAACGTTTCCTTCGAGCTGTCAGCTTATTCAACTCAAGCAGCTGCCTGCTTGTTCATGAAATTCCATACTCATCTTATGAAATTAATAACTCGAATTCCAGAGCTCATCTCAAGTAATTTCCTTCTACAAACTTGTTAAGAATCGTCTCAGGAATTTTACCTCAAAATTTCAGCTTCATACTTCTCGTGGTCTGTCCTAGAGACTCAATTCTTTAATGATGGCCCGAATTCTCCCGAGAATAGAACCTCTGGTCCTCTTTCTCCTTCTCCGGCCTTAATCCGATGAGGACTTCTTCCGGAAGTGTCACCTTTGAAAATAGACTCTTAGAGATTTCCAACGACACCAAAAACAATTTGCACAGAGGAATTGATCAAACTGATCATTTGAAGTTCGACCTTTCCTATTTATACTGCTTTCCACCACTTCTCATTAAATGTTAGCCCGACACATTCAACTTTCATAGAGTCAAATCTGATGCTAAGGACATCTGGTATTTTTAATCGATGATTAATGCTAATCAATACAAGTCCAATCGTTTAGCTCACCGCTCCATCGTTTAGCTCATCGTTTAGTGACCTCACGCTGATGCTTGTCACCTGACGATCTCACCCAACGCATAGCACACTGATGCCCATCGTGTAGCATTAATGCCCATTGTCTAGTTCAACACGAATATCGTCTAGCGCCCACGCCCCATTGCGTAGCGCCATTGCCCAGCATCATCGTCTAGCACTGATGCCGATCGTTCAGTACCAACGCCCCATCGCTTAATGTTATTGTCAAATGCATAGCGCCATCATCTAGCGCCGCACTTTGTCGCACGATCGCCTACCGCATCGCTTAGCTCCGCACATTTGCTATACGATCGCCTACTGATGACATGCAGAAATGCATGTCATCTTAGGCCTTTCATTTAGAATTATGAGGGCTGTTAAGCAGAATATGCGGCAATTGTGTTAGAAATTCATGAGAAAATGAGCTTGCAGCGTTCAGCATTAAGAATCTCGGCTAACCCATTATTATGCTTTATTATGCGTTCAATTGTCTATTTTTGTAGCTAACGCAGGAAGTGGACGCAAACGCGAAAGCTGGACTACCGCATAGACGACTGCATGCGGAGAAACTCTCCATCGCAAAGTCGAACGCATTCGATCAACGCATGAGTGTTGCGGTAATCAGCCGCATGCGTCCATTGCATAGGAGTTGCAATCGTCAAGCGATTGCGGTCATCATGTAGAAGTTGCGGTATTAAGCAAATACGATCACTGCATGACTGCGGCTACACGATAACGCATAATAGAGGGATCAACGCAAGGTTGGTGGAATGAACGCATCAACGCATATCTCGGGAAAACTAAAAGATGATGGTGACATTTCACCTACCATGCCGTTAGCAGCAGAGATTCAGAAAAGGACTAACTCACCGCGATTGTCAGAATCAGAGCAGTCCATAAATGCTATCGGCGATCCAAGCTTTATAAATAAAAGTCGCTGAGTAGAATTTCAACTTATCCAAGGTTTTCGCTTGAGGTTTGCCTTAGGGTGGATCCTTGTGATGCAGAAAAATGCGTTAGAAAGAAGCTTGAAAGTTCTTCACCTCCTTCTTCCATTCCGAGTGACGATCGGAGCCTTCGACCGGAGCTAAATCTCGAGAGAGTTAGCTCCACTGCCCATCCATGGCATCACCGGCAGCCTTAACACACATCTGCTGGAAGCAAGACATTGCTTCCAGCTAGTCATTTCATTTTCTCTTCTTTTCTTATATTGTATAGATATTAAATTCCTCTTCATAAGAGGTGCATACAAAACATCTTTAAGTATGATAGATCTATCGTTGAAAAACAACTTCAAGTCTCCCACTGCTTCTGCCGAGACAACCTCTCCTGTTCCAACCTTGAGAGTGATCTCGCCTTTTTCAATCTTTTTCCAAGAACTAGTTTCCTGAAAAGAAAAGCAAATATGTGTAGTGGCTCCTGAATCTAATATCCAAGTTGAGGTATCATCCTCCACTAAACATGTCTCAGCAACTAGTAAATCATATTTACCTTGTGCTTCTTTCGAGGCAGAGGCCTGAGAACATTCCTCAGTTAAGACAAATCTCAAGTCATCTATTACTAGTGTTGAATTCATATTGTTTTTCCATGTTGAGTAATTATCGCCGTTTAGTTTCTCATAAGCTAAGAGTTGATCTAAAGAGCTAGTCATACTGAAAAGAAAAACATATCCTTTTTAGTAAAAACATTAATCTGTTAAATCAAATCAAGTTTAGCAAAAAAATCTAATAATGTACCCTTCATTATTATATTTTGCAACGATATTTCAATGGTTTACAATAACCTCCACCGAAGGGTAATCGACTATTCCTCCATTGAACCAAGACTATCTTGACTAGATATTATCACCAAAATAACTCTTATTCCTATAGTAACTCAGTTATCGCTACTTTGGTCAAGAATTTACTAACACTTAATAATTCTCGTAAATGTGACCCTCCATTTTCAGACCTCAAAGATCGGAATCATTATACTCTTGAAGTTGGAAAGACAAGAATGAAAACAGACCTGAGAGACCCTATCTATTTCTAGAGTTCGCGGAGTTCCGAATCCTATAATACAGCCCTCCGATTGGTAGAGTCGCTCCAGGGCAGACATGCAGGTGCATTATAGGAATCTCACGGTGCGACCTAATGGAAGAGGCCGTAGGATGTGTTGACACACTTCCTTCTCCCACTTACTATGAACAACTTCCCCTATTCACCTTGGTATTGACTCATGCAAACACTCTTCGAATGGAGTCCACTCCCCGGGTGGCCCAAAGCCAAGCATGAATCTCACGGTGTGAACTCTTAGGGACGCTAGAGCTAAAAGTACATTACTTCTCTCCATCTGAAGTGTTCTAGACGGTTAGGGTATAAAATACTTAGTGATACATTTTGGCTAACTAAAACATATCCTAAGTCTAGGAGTATATCTTTTATACTGGATTTTAAACCTACGATGTCTAGGTGATAAACAAATTTTATTACCTCACACCGCTCACGCATGCTCATAAAACTGGTTTAACCTAACTCAGACGCCGGCTCGATCTCCAGGTAGTAGGTGTTCCATAACCGTCAACTTAAAAACCTTCAACCTTAGTCATCTTATCTGACTTTTTGCCAAGATCTTGCTGGTGAGTTTTCTTGTAACTTCGTTTACAAGAAATCGACCTATTTTCTATGAAAATTGGAATGGCTCGATGGTTAACCCTAAATGGCCATGCATCTTATCTTTTTGTGTATAGATTTTAGAAGTCTAGGATTTTAAAATTCCATAATTATAACAATTATAAAAATAAATTATAACAATTATAACCCTAGAGCATTCATCTATAACATGCTTTCTTCAATCAAACATGCTTTAATATAACACTTATATTAAAACTAAGCATGTATAGTATATATTTTATAACACTTATAAGATATAACAAATGCATGTCACATGCTTTTCCTATGTTGGGGTTTTAAAACTATATGGAATACTATATGCACATATAATCAAACAACATTATACATCACATGCATAATAAGTAAACAACATTAAAGTGGATCGATTTTAACATTTAAAACAAACAAATAACTAATTTATTACAAAAAAACAGCAACCAGCTTCCCTGAACCGGCTTCAAACACTTTGAACCATCAGGAACCGCTCAGAAATCACTCGAACCGGCCCGAAAACACCAAAAACTAAGCTAAACCGGTCAAACCGGCTCAACCTGGTCAAATGGACCGGTTGGTCAACTCCAGCTAGCACGGTCAACGGAGGTTTGGGCACGCGGGTCGCGGAGCGGGTCTCGGGCAGGCGGGCGAACGGGCGCGCGAGGCTGCACGAAGCGAAGCAAGCAAACGAATCAGATCCGGGCGGGGCAGGCATGCAAGCTTTCCGAACTGGGTCTGATCCGGACTAAAGAGTCGGGTCTGGAGGCTGAATTCGGGTCTGTGATGCAAATTTTCTCCAATTTGCTACTGTTCTCTCTCCCAGAATCAAGAATTTACAACCTAAATTCAACTCTAATGACTCCAAAAAATTTACAGACCCTTTTTCACACATTAATGCTCATAAACAAGTGAGAAATTACAAATTTCCACAAGAAATTTAAAGAGAAAAAATGGCAAAATCATAATAAATCCACTTTAGTCCCCATTTCGTTCAACACTTGAATAGATAGGAAAAAAACACCCACCAAAAGCAATTGAGAGTAATTCAAGCATGCTCTGATACCACAAGATGGAACACGAGACATACGCAGCGGAATTGGATCTAATTACATTCTAATTGCTCTTAAATTAAAGGAAATAAGCATGCATCATGAAGGGAAAAACAGTGAATTAAAAGTGTAGGATACTACCTTTGAAGCTCCAGAAAACCGCTTTTCCTCGTTGAATCTCAACCCGAACTATTTTGGGCCACCACTAGAGTTGACCTACTATCCTCTAGACTCAGAACCGAGTTGGGGGACCTGGTGGATGAAGAAAATCGAGAGAGAGAAAAGAGATGGAAAATAAGATGAAATTTGGGTAGGTTTGGGTTTTTCTCTTTTTTTCAAAGTTTTGATTTTTCCAGCCCAAATATGAAAACCAATTTCCAAAATTGCAAAAAACTCTTTTCATTCAAAATGAAAGCCCAATTTATAGAAAAATCCATGCAACAATTGCATGAACTAAATGCATAAAAAACCCAACACCTATATTCCACTATCTTAGTGGGCTTAATGTCTCCACTATAGCCAACATCTAGCCCACTATTTTGTTAGTGGAATTATCCAACAAAAAGTTTGGATTTTCCCACTAACTATAGTCAAAGGGCAAAATAGTCATTTGGTCAAAGTCAAACTTTGACCAAAAATTCAACATTTTGACTTTTTTATGATTTTTCCGTGTTGACTATTTTGACCTCCCGAGCATGAATCCGCATTCATTTTCTGGAAATTCAAATCAAATTTGAATATAAGGTCGATCAAATTGATTTTTCAAAGTCAAAAGTCACTCTTTGACTTTTTACATCTTTGACCATTTCCATCATTTTCGAGCTTCCGAATATGAACATTTTCATATTCTTGATATTTAAATCACATTTAAATATTAAAGCTGTATCTCTAAGCTGAAAAACCCGACCACTATATCACATATACTTTTCGGTTTCTCTCTCTACATAATTCGAACAATTCGAATTATTCTATCATACTGTTATAAGTTTATTCCATATGAGCTAATAGGGGAACCTAATGGACCTATAGATCATGGGATCCAACGATTCGAGATTAGCTAGTTAAACTCTTTAGATGGAGCTAATCATCATTCGTAATCTCGGCTAGGTCATAAAAATCGTTTTACCCCCAAGACTACATCTTGTTCCTTAAGTTTCACTGATCCTCTAATGAACAATTGGTTTAAGGTCTAACCTATAAACCGAATCCCTCTCAGGCCAAGGAGAGGATGAGGCCCCTTGTTCAAGACTTGGATTCAGTACTAAAGGGAACAACCTATCTACCATCCCTATAATGGGTAGGAGTGAATTCCGTCTTGCACCTTATGTTCCGAACTATCCACCCGATCTTACCCCTGAAATAGGAGGCTTATTGGGCCAGCGATATTGAGCTGCCCTCACCTATGCAGATCTAAGGATAATTCCGAGTGAACAGGAGTTCATAGTTAGCTCAGGATTAAGATTAAGTTACCTAGGTCATCAATTAACGAAATAGTCAGTTTTATACATAAAACGACATTTAGAACGTAAAAAGTGACTATTTCATGGTTCAGTCTTATGTAAAATCTTTACATAGGATGCCCCCACTCACATATCTCTTTATGAACGATTCAGGATCACATCGTTTGTACTAATTACAAAGTGGGCCGCATCCATAGTGTCCCCAGAATAAGGCGCCCAACCTTATTCATATACTATAGACCATTTTGGCTATATATTTGAACTTGATCTATCTTTATGTCACTACATAAAGTTCAAACTACATTAAATAGCCTCAGGACCTTAGTTTATTGGATTCAAGATTACAATTTCAATAACAACTTTATCGGAAAAAAAACAGAAAATATTTATTAATTTACAAACTACGAGTTTTAGGACATAAAATCCAACAGAATCACCTAGACTTAGGATATGTTTAGTTAGCCGAAATGTATCGCTAAGTATTTTATACCCTAACTATCTAGAACACTTCAGCTAGAGAAAAGTAATGTACTTTTAGCTCTAGCGTCCCTAAGAGTTCACACCGTGAGATTCATGCTTGGCTTTGGGCCACCCTGGGAGCGGACTCTTGATGACTAAAGATTTGATTTCTATCTTTATCTATTAATTATTATGCATTGTGATGATAGATATTATGCTACAAGCTCATGTTGCCATAAACTTGTGAGGATAAAAATGGAATGTTATCTATCTGTTGCACTGATGAATGAATGAATGATGCTCTATATGCGCTCAAGTGCTTTGCGATAAAGACATTTTGTGCAATACTATGTTCTAAGTGTATGCGTTGATAGTGATATGCACGTAGTATGCGATGAAGTAGTGCGTGTCACAAGTTTCCTTGCACTGAAACCAAGTATAATTCCAACGCAAGTGTCTCAGAGTGATCCAAGGTCGAACATGGGGATTGTTGTCATTAAATGCGATACTTATGTGGTACATGCGATCGATTATAATAATGAATAAAGAATTTTGGTTTGTACAGAAATATAAATTGCACTAAAAGTAAAAATGCAGAAATATAAATTGCACTGAAAGTAAAAATGCATTGATAAAGTAAATTCCTAAACTACCATGGTACATGATATAGGGGTCGAGGACTGGCTGTGAAGTTGTACAAAAGAATTGATGCATGCGATGGAAAGTCTTATGAATGAAGTAGAAAGAGAATGAGTAAAAAGTAAAAACATCGCAAGTTTGTCAATCGTGTTAAGGACGTAACTAAGGTTCCGCTTTCCCTTGGCATACACCTTTCAGTGATCGGCCGCGTTCCCATATGTCTATGGTGAAACAGAGACGAATGTGATGAATGCAAGGTTGTTTCTATCTCTGGAAATACTTCTCACTTTAGTTAACGCATTCTTCCAACCTTCTCTCAATAGGCGGAATAACATCTTCACTTCTGCTCTCACAAGTGAAGATGTCGTCGAGCATGCTTTAGCTAAACTTAATTGATTCCTTGACACAGATTAACTCACTCGCTTAATTCTCATTATTTACCCCGGGGATTAAGAACACATCATGCAGAAAATGGATGATAAATGTATGGAAAGAGACAGAGAGATGATAACGATGACGATGATAATATTTAATTCTAAAATTAAGTGTTTGATACATGTTTGTGAATGAGGGATTAAAGAAGATGAACACAGAAGATGAATTAGAGAATAGAAACAAATATGGAAAAAGTGTCAACGTCTTGACACAAATCCCGATCGGAGACTTGTGCTTGCTGGCGTATAGATGTGGTGGAGAGGAAAGCTTCCCTCTCAGGCTTGCTTTCCTGGTAGAATTGACCTTTTGCACAGAGCTTCAGCTTTGGGAATCGGAAGAATTCTTTACTCGGAGACTCACTTTTCAGCTTTGTCTCGTAGTTCTCTCGGATTTACTCTATAAAAGTCTCTTCAGACCAGCCTCTCTCTCCTTGTTTCAGTATATCTTTCAGCGAATTTGAGGAAGCTATTTATAAGCAAGACCTTGGCTCTTTGAATTTGTGGTCCCCACTGTCTAATTATGGTAATTTCTACAATCGCATAATGGAAAATTCCTTTCAATTCCATAGTAAATCCGTCAGAATTGCACAGCAAAAAGATGTACACTTGTCAGAATCATCCGCGAATGCGTTGCTCTTCACATCTTCGATCGATCGCCGCATGCAGTGTTGTTTTTTATTACTGCATGCGGTTGAAATGCGTTGATCGCTAAAGCTCTTGATCAATTGTCGCATGCGCCGTCATTCTATTGATCATCTTTTCGTTCTTGATTGATGGGCGCATGCGATGTAGATGCGTTATACCTTTTGTCTTCGAGCCATTAACACATGCGGTGACCTATTTCCTGCAAAACAGAGACTGAAACATTCTATTTCGCCATCGCAATGGTGTTAGTGGGTATGTTTACAACATTTCATAATTTTTTTATTTGTTAGCTAATTCTTATACTATCGACGATACTTTTCTCTCTTTTTGCCACAATATCTAAATAAAATAGCATAAATAACTTGTATTTCTACAAGTTATCAACTCCATTTGGAGAGTGTTTGCATGAGTCAATACCAAGGTGAATAGGGGAAGTTGTTCATAATAAGTGGGAGAAGGAAGTGTGTCAACACATCCTATAGTCTCTTCCATTAGGTCGCACCGTGAGATTCCTATAATGCGCCTACATGTCTGCCCTGGAGCGACCTTACCAATCAGAGGGCATTATAGGATTCGAAACTCCGCGAATTCTAGAAATTGATAGGGTCTCTCAGGTCCGTTTTCATTCTTGTCTTTCCAACTTTGGGAGCATAATGATTCTGATCTTTGAGGTCTGAAAATGGAGGGTCACACTTACGAGAATTATTAAGTGTTAGTAAATTCTTGACAAAGTAACGATAACTAAAGTGCTATAAGAATAAAGAGTTATTCTTGGGTTAGCATCTAGTCAAGATTGTCTTGGTTCAAAAGAGGAATAATCGACTGCCCTTCGGTGGAGGTTACTCTAAACTTTTGAAATATCGTTGCAAAATATAATAATGAAGGGTACATTATTAGTTTTTTTTGCTAAACATGATTTGATTTTAAAAGATTAATGTTTTTTTTACTAAAAATGATATGTTTTTCTTTTCAGCATGACTAGCTCTTTAGTTCAACTATTAGCTTCTAAAAAACTTAACGACGAAACTACTCAACATGGAAAACAATCTGAATTCAACATAGTAATAGATGACCTGAGATTTGTCTTAACTGAGGATGTCCTTAGGCCCCTGCCTCGAAAGAAGCACTAGGTAAATATGATTTATTAGTTGCTGAAACATGTTTAGTTGAGTATGATACCTCACCTGGATATTGATTCAGGAGCCATTAATCATTTTGCTTCTCTTTTCAGAAACTAGTTCCTGGAAAAAGCTTAAAGAAGGCGAGATCACCCTCAAGGTTGGAACATGAGAGGTTGTCTCGCCGAAGCAGTGGGAGACTTGAAGTTGTTTTTCAACGATAGATATTTCATACTTAAAGATGTTTTGTATGCTTCTAAAATGAGACGAAATTCTAATATCTATCACATGTATATTGCCGAACAAATGTATAAAATATCTTTTGAAGTTAATGAGCGTTCATTTTCAGAAAAGATATTCAATATTTGTTTCTGCTATACTTGAAACAACTTATATAAGTTAAGACCAACTAAAGCAAAATTTGTCTTAAATACTGAGATGTTAGAACAGCCGAAACTCATAATAAAAGACAAAAAGTTTATTCTAATCCTATCTATGGCACTTTAAGACTTGGCCACGTAAGTCTCAAAGGATTGAGAGATTGGCTAATAATGGACTCCTAAATCAGTTAGAAGACAATTCTTTACCTCCATGTGAGTCTTGTCTTGAGGAAAAAATGACTAAGAGATCTTTTACTGAAAAAGGTATCAGAGCCACAATACCCTTAGAGCTCGTATATTCTTCCTCTATGGACGCGATGAATGTCAAAGCTCGAAGTGGGGTAATGCTGAATTTGATTATCTTTATAAATAAGCATGTGAACAAATATGGATAATGTATGAATGTTGAATCATAACAAGCTCAATGTTGCCATAATTGATGAACTGCAGAGATGAGATGGAATATGGAGCTGTTTTAATGCTTATGACACTTTATGTATCTACTTCTATGTGTCAGATTATTAATGAATGCTTATAGTAACTCTATGCCTTTGTCACAAGTTTTCCTTGCCAGAACCGAAGTATAATTCCAACGCAAGTTTTCTCGAGTGATCTGAGTTCGAAACACAGGGATTGTTATCGTTAATGTGCTCATTTGTGATATATGCACCGGGGTTTTTTACAATTAACAAATATTGTGTGGTTTGGGTACAGGAAAAAATAACATGCGGTAAAAATAAAATTTGCAAATGACCTAAAAGTTGCGGTAATAAAAATAAAGTGCGATAACCTAAGCTAACGTGATGGAGTAACAGATACATGATATACATGATGCTGAGTTCGAGACTGATTGTGAAGTTTATACAAAGGACCGTGGTATGCGATGGCAAAGGGCTTAATGATTTTGAAGCAGAAAGAGAAAGAATAATTAGTACAACATCGCAAGTTTATTAATTGCGTTAAAGATATCAACTAAGGTCCCGCTTTCCCTTGGTGTACACCTCTCGGCTGATCGGACCGCGTTCCATATCTCTATGGTGAAACAGGGATGAACGTGGTTAACACAAGTTTGCTTCCCATTCTGGAAGTATTTCTCGCTTTAGTGAACGCAAATTCTTCAACCCCTCTCTCGATAGGCGGGAGGGCATCTTTACTTTTGCTCTCACAGGGAAGCATTCGTCTAGCATGCTTTGACTCAACTTAATTATTTTCTTAACCCAATTAATTTACTTGCTCAATTATTTGCTAATTATCCAAGGGATTAAGAACATGGTAGAGAAATTGAAATATGGATGAACGGTAAATAGGCAAAGAGATGGAGATGGAAATGATCATATACATTTATTATAGAATTAAGTGTCTGATAACATGGTGTGAGTGATAGACTAAAGAAAATGAATATAATTGATGATAAAAGAGATAGAACAAATACAGAAGAGTGTCGAACGTCTTGAACACGATCTGGGCGGTGGTTTTTTCTTGACGAATGTGTGGAGTGGATGAAAGAGAAGAGCTTTCCGTCTCAAGCTTGCTCGTCTGGTATAAGTGACCTTCGTACAGAGCTTCCAACGGCAGGGATCCGAAAGGATTCTTGCCTTGAGACTCACCTTTTCGGCCTTGTCTCTTTAATTCTTCCAGATCTTGCTCTGATTAGTCCGCTCCACAGTCTCTCTCTCAGATCAATATATACACTTTTTCTCTAATATTCACAGCATATCTTTTCAAGTGCAATGGCACGGAGCTAATTTATAGCTCAGCTTTGACTCTTGGGCATATGGTCCCCAACCGCAGGTATCGTTAAGGAATTCTAGAAATGGTGGAGTGAATATTCCTTCTATTACGCCAATCAATCCTTTCAAAAATGCACAACGGTCAGCTTGTACACGCGTCAGAATCCTCCGCAATTGCGTTCTCTAATCGTTTTCGATCGTGCCGTCCGCAATGCAGTGTTGTTTTTTTATTACCGCATGCGGTTGAGATTGTGCATTGATTGCTAAGCTCTTGATCGATTGTCGCATGCGCCATCATTGGTTGATCCGTCTAATTCATTCCTGAATGATGAGCGCAAATGCACGTAGATGCGTCGTATAAGATTATTTGAGCCATGAACGCATACGGTGACTTGATTTCCTGCAAAACAAGACTTTGAAATATTCTTTTCTACCATGCGCAAATGTGTCATGGGTGTTTGACGACAATTTATAATTCTTCGTATTTCTTAGTTTAATTTCCAATAACAATTGATGGCACTTTCCTTTCCTTTTGGGCCGAAATATTTAAATAAACAGTATACAAATAACTTGGTATTTTACAAGTTATTCAACACCCCCAAATTTAGATATATGTCTGTCCTCAAAGCATATCTTCTACTAAGGCAAAATTTGATCAATTCCTATCCTAAATTTTACTTCGATTGGTTGCTGCTTCGAAATGCTCCAAACCTAGGCCATTACTTACATCACAATTTCTTTCTATCTTGAAAATTCATAACAAAGGCCTACTTATTCTTCTATACTACAAATTTTTGCTCAAAAAATGCTTTCTAAGTTTTAAAAAGAATGTTTACGTCTTCTTGTCAAAACAACATTGATGCGTCTGAATGCGGTGGTCAAAACTTTACGTCAATTTATTAGAGACTGTTGAATCAAATGGTTACACCCTTCCGTTTTGGCTTGTTTCCCACAGGTGTCATGCAAACATCGCACTACGGTTGTGTGCCAATCTCAACTTTAACTCATGAATTTCAGAGGAGCTGTCTCTTGTTTCTTTTATTTTTTATTTCTCATTTTTTTTCTCCTTTCATATCTGCATTGTTCTTGGAACCCACCTTCGTTTTGGCTTTCTCTCATGTGTCAATGCAAAATCCAACTAACGAGAAGGCCTCCTTTCCAACTTAACGTCTTATTAGGTTGGGAATTGTTTTTGAGGTTTTTCCCTGCGTTAAACATTGGAGTTTATATGATTTTTTTTTTTTTTTTGAAATGAATGAATGCATTTTTCTTAATGACTGCATCACTTGAATCTCATCTACCTCAGACCTTCCCCACCCAAATTTAGAAGATGCGCATGGTCCTGCATTCCGTTGTTTGGATAGAATAACAATCACTTTAGAACAAAATTTAAAATAAGGTTTTGAGCATAAATTTTGAAGATTAAAAAGGTTAAAGTAATTGCCTATAGCTACGCATTAACTAAGTGTTAGTTAGAAAATATAAAAGGTGTGGAAAATGTTACTAAGTGTTATGCATATATACTCATCATGGTAGCTGCAATGGAATAACGCAAAATAAAAAGATCAGAAATGATAATGACAAAGGATGAATAAAGAAAGAGGCTATGGCATATGGAAGAATGTTACTAGTTGTATGTAAAATTAACTAAGTATACAAGAATTACAATTAACCAATACAAATTTTTTTCATGTACAAAAGAATCAAAAAGTTTAAATTGACATCTATACATAGAAAAATAATAAATGAAAGTTATAAATAAAAGAATGACCGCAATAAAAAAAATGTAAATTTTATTGAGGAGGGAAGAGGTTTCCGATGGAGGATTTTGGTGAGGTACGCAAGGAGCTTCTTCGAAGTGTTAGACAACTGCTGGAGATGTGAAGGTCACCATGGGACCATGAAGATACGCTATCAAGAAGTTGAAGTGCTCCATGGTTGTGTTGATTCCCCTTGTCCTCCCTCACGAGGTGGTATTCTCCGTCCAGACTCTTGGCTCTCAGCCCTCTTTCTCCTCTCTTCTCCTTTTCCAGGCGCCTTTTTCCTCCCGCCAGAGCTTTTCTTTTCTTTCACTTCTTTCTTTTTTCTTCTTCAGCTTGGCTTTCTCATCTTCTTCATCTTCTTCTTTTGATTTTATGTCTCTGCTTTTCTTCGATTGGGCTTGCCTCATCTCCTTCAGCCCTCTCTCTTTGCTCTCTTCTTCTTCTCTTCTCTTCATAGCCACTTCAAACTGCTTCTCCGCCGCCGCTTCTCCAAAAAAGTGACCCTGATGGGTCCCTTATAGGATTTTAACGTTAGCAGTTCCTTAGGGATACAAGATGGCCAGCAGCCGCTTCTCCTTTGACTCCTTCTCCATTCGCCTCCTCCGAAGGCAGTGGTTGGTTCACCACCCAGCTTGGGCAAATCCTCCTCCTTTCTCCAAGTTGCTGAGAAATGCGTCCCAAACACCTTCCTTATCGTCCTGTCTCTTCTTTTCACTCTCCAGAGGAGAATGTTGGGAGTGGGGTGTTTTCAGAACTTTGCCCGTTTTGAAACCTGAAATGGTTTGGCTGCTAAGGGAATTTTGCCGGGGTCTTCAGGCGACTTGAGGGACAGTGTGTGGCTGGCGGCAAGATGATGGCTGGCTGCAAGGAATGTCGCCTCTCGATAAAGATGTTGGTTTTTCGAAGGGGATGAGGGTGAAGAAGATGGTTTGGAAGATTGGTCTGCATGGATGCCAGAGTTCAAAGAAAACTTGGAATTCTTTTAGGGTTTTAGGAAAGATGGGAAAACAATAATCTGGTATGGCAGAGTCTCTAGAGTTTCTGTTTGCAAATGAGATCAAATGGAACTCACAGACGGTAGGAGATGATTTATAGGTTGGGCTTTGATGGGCCCAAACGCGAATTTTGCGGTGACAGGCCTCGAGCTACTCAAAAAGCTTTTCGTTAGCACTTCCTCTCATTTATGAAGCATCAGAGAAGGACGTCATTTCTCTGCCTAAATCATCATTTCCTTGGAAGAGAAACGATTGGACTTTCTCAGTTTGCAAAAAGAATTATCTTTAGTGTTTTATTTCGAATGGGTGCAGGTGAAGAAACTAACGCAATGAGTCCATCAAGCAAATGCATATTTGCAGAGGGACGGGCAACAAACGCATGTATCCCCACAAACAACCCCCTTAAAACACAATGCCATTATATGGAGGACAGGGGCCACGGTATTTCTAACCAGTGACGCAACACTACCTTCAACATATTCATTTTTGCTAAGGACAGGCAAAGAACACATACGAGCGCAACACACCCGTCAACGCATGCATTTGAGTTGGATGAACGCAAAATTGTATCTTGTTGGTACAAGATGCACCCATCATCCGTAATGCATACGCGGGTGTTGATTGTTTTAATTATTAAATTTTTTTTCTCAACGCAAGTCACCGGACATTGCAGTAATAATTTTTCTCTTATTAATCAATCATTCACGCAACATTTTAAGAATAACGCTTTATGACGGAAAAGTAAGGAATAAAGCGAACATGAAATAAACGCAGAGAATTAAATGAAGCATATTCATAAAGTCATACAAACAAATTAAATGAAGCAATAAATGGACAAAGTTCAAAAGCAATAAAGACAGGATTAAGAAAGCATGTAAACATAAGAATTGAAGATATGGACCGGAAGATAGTTTTCTTTGATGAACGCAATCCAACACCTCCGCAGTGATCCAACTTGCCAACCCAATGGTCCTTAGGGACATCTGTTCTTCCTCCTGGTCTCTATCCCAAAATGTATACGGGGAAGATATGATCTACTTCCTTTGTTGAACCACAAGCCAAGTATGGAGAATGCGTTACATTTCTCAACCCTCGCAATTCTCCACAATCTATAACCGTTAAGGGTTTTGAAAATTCCTGCACTGAATCTGGGTCCTTGATGTGCTCCTGCCGAAAAAATATACCTGATCTCGGGCAGCTTAGAATTTTCTGGAATTCACTCAGTAATCATAAACCATCAGACTGTCTCCGCAATAACAGCAGTCAAAGAGATCTGTCCTGCACATACCTACAAACGTACTCTACACTAACCGTTAGCAATTCCCCGGCCAACGGCGCCATAAACTTGTAAAGCTGATTTGATTGTCTTTAAAATAAGCATGGTGAAAATATGGATAATGAGTGAATGTGAAATCATACAAGCTCATGTTGCCTTATAAATTTGATGACTTTGGAAAAGATAGAGATGGAGTGTGGATGTTGTGTTAATGCTATTGACACTTTATGCGATACTACTGTCTAGAATGTATGCATTATTAATGAAATGCTTGTAGTATGCTATGCATTGCACAAGTTTCCTTGCGATGAAACCAGTATAATTCCAACACAAGTTTCTCA